>NC_133776.1:7628635-7666606 GCF_003597395.2 Chelonoidis abingdonii | reverse complement strand
CCCCCCCCCCCCCCCCACTTCCCCTACTCCCTCTGCTCCAGCACAAAGGCTCCCTGCACCTGGAACTGGAAACATTTCACAAGAGGCAGCTGCAGAGACCCCGGACCTCAGCACTCCCTGTCCCCCACGTGTGCGGGGGGAGAGAGAGTGAGCGCCCACTGGCAATGCATGCTGGGGGATGTAGTCTTTCTGCCCCTCAGTGGATGCTGGGAGTGGTAGTTCGTGGGCCCCTCTTGAGGAGCTCGGATCAGGCGTCTTTGCCTAGACGGGTTATAATTGGTTGTACGCTGTCACGTGATCCGATCCTTGCTCCTGGTTGGCTGGGGGGCCAGTCGGCTGTCTCCGGACCGGGCAGAGCGGACCGAACGTAGCCAAGATAAGGGGTCAGCCGCGGGTGCGTCCCGGGACGGGAGCTGAGAGCCCGGGGCGGGGCGCTGGGTTTGTGGGACGGGAACCCTGAAGGGAGGGGGGATGTGAATGGTCTGTTGTGGGGAGGGGCCTGGGAGCGGTTGTGGCGGGGGGGCAGGTGCCTGGGAGCGGCTGTGTGGAAGAGGGTGGGATTTAGGAAGGAGTCAAGGCAAGTGTAGGGGGGGTGAAGAGTCTGGCTGGGTGGGACGGGAACCCTGAAGGGAGGGGGGATGTGAATGGTCTGTTGTGGGGAGGGGCCTGGGAGCGGTTGTGGTGGGGGGGCAGGTGCCTGGGAGCGGCTGGCGGGGAGGGGTCGGGGGGGCAGGTGCCTGGGAGCGGCTGTGTGGAAGAGGGTGGGATTTAGGAAGGAGTCAAGGCAAGTGTAGGGGGGGTGAAGAGTCTGGCTGGGAGGGATGGAGGGAGGGTTCTGAGGGGGAAGGATCTGGGAGGGCAGGTGTGGAGGAGGGAGGGGTCTGGGAGGGCAGTAGTGAGGGGCACTGTGTAAGAAATCTAGGCACGCAGGCAGGTCTCTGGGGAATGTGTATGGATGGACTGGTCTGAGGGGGGACTGTGAAGCTTGGGTCTGGGTTGGCATGTTTGTTGGGGAAGGGTTTTAGAAGTTTTAGTAGGAAAAACTTTGGAGAGGTATCTGGCCAGGGATTAACAGGGCCTGACTGAGAGGGGAGTGGGTATTGCTCCAAATACCTTGTGAGATCATATTCTGAGCAGTAGCAGGTGTCTGTACTCACAGTGAGGTTTATCTCTGTTTCATTCTTCTGTCTAGCTTGGCCTGTCAGTTAATGGTGAGATTACTTATATGAGAGGAAGGTGTCAGGCTGCACTGGCATAACTTACTCCTGGGGGAATTTTGCACCACTGCATGTGCGCAGAATTCACATCCCCCGCAGATTTCTTTTGGTTCCCTGCAGAAAAATGACTTTCTGACAGGGAAGCAAAGGAAAGCTGCAAGAGCAGTCACACACCACTCCATAGCTGCGTAGGTAAATCATTTCAGGCAACCAAAGCAGCCGTGGAGAAGTAAATCACCACAGGGCTGGGGACACTCCACAGCCAGTGGCTCCTACCCTGAGCCAGGATCAGCTGTTAGGAGAGGGCGGGATTTCCTCTTCCTCTGCAAGGAGTGGCTGGGGCTGTGTCAGACTCACCCCCAGAAACCTCCCCCAGCTGCAGGAAGCTCAGCATCCTCCCCTGCTTCCTGCCCCCATCGCCCCTCAGCTGTGGGAGGAGGGGTCACTGTACGGAGAGCTGCTCCCCTAACCCCCATGTATTGGGATCTCCCGTACCCAGACACCCTGCTAAGCCTCACCCTATGCACCCCTTTAGTCCTCCATACCTGACCCCCACCCCACTGAACCTCAACCCCTGCATCTGGATCCTCCCTGAACTCGGACCCTCTGCACTCAAACACCCACATCCAGACCCCCACACCACTGATCTCCAAATAGCTGCACCCAGACCCCCACCCCACCAAGCCCCACTCCCCTCAGCACCCAGATCCCCCTGCTGAGCCCCCCAGATCCTTCCGCTGAGCCTCAACCACTTTCACCTGGAAGCCCCTGCAGAGTCCCATTGTCCCTGCACCTGGACCCCCCACCCCGCAAGCCTCTGTGCATCCAAATCCCCTCACACCTAGACCACTCACTGAGCTGCCTGCACCCAGATTGTCCCACATAGAATCCTGTCCCCCCACACTGAGCCCCTCCACACTTGGATCCTGCCTGGTTGAGCCTGCCTGCCCCACACCTAGCGCAGAGGGGCAAGGCCACAGGGTGTTTCTGGGGTAGGCCCAGGCCTTGTGCTGTGTCAGGTTCAGCATCACCACTGAGTGTGTGTCCCGGGTGTGGGGATGGAAATGCTGCAGGGTGATTTCCCACTTCACAGGCAGTGGCCTGTGCTCCCCACTGCCATGCTGGAGCCTCTGCATTTATTTGATGACAAATAAAGTTTGCAGAATTTTAAAATATTGTGTGCAGAATTTTATTTTTCTGGCACAGAATGCCCTCAGGAGTAATAACTACTCAGATCATTTGATGTGTTCTTGTTTTGCAGTATTGGATTCTTCAGGGCCAACAACTGATTTGAATAAGATTTCAGCTAATATGGTTCAAGCAGTTAAGTGGAAACGGTTAGTGACTTTTCGCTTGTGAGTTTATCAGCCTCACTCACCCACTCTCAAAGTTATGATTCCTGGTTCATTTTAATTTATAGATTTCAGTTGGAAACATAAAGTCTTGGAAGAGGCCGACAGAGCTTCAGTTGTGTTGAAAATGCTGGGAGACAGAGTGCAATCAGCTACAAAACAAAATCTTTACAAAGACCCCACATTTCCAGCAAGCGACACCTCCCTTTTTTTTAACTATTCCACCCCACTCTCACAATTCAGAGGGGAGATTTCCTGGCTGAGACCTCAGGTGAGTTTTAAGATGTTAGCTTAATAGTTTAACAACATTTGACTTTCCATTAACCAGTAGATGGCTTAGTGTTCAGTTACTTTCTAGTTCTCTGTATGGTTCTGAAATACAAAAATGACAAAAGTAGTGTGTAATGGTTGCTGGGCTTACTGTATCTCTGGCTACTTTGAGAGCCCTGGACTAAAGTACTCCATGCGTCACATGTGTTTACCCAGCAAGTCTGACTAAGTTTGGCATCTGTGATTCTTCCCTTTAGGAGTCTGTCACTAGTGGTGAATATGATAACTTGATGGCCTTCTTAAAAAACAAAGTATTGTTTATTTTCCCCGTTTTTCTTCCTCTACACTTTATCCCTGGATAATCTCATTTGCACACACAAATTCAACTACCATCTCTATGCTGAAGACTCACAGGTATACCTCTCTACTCTAGATCAGTCTCTTGTCCAGACAAAGATCTCGGCCTATCTCTCTGAAGTCTCCTTGTGGATGTCTAGCCATCCGTTCAAACTCAACGTGGCTAAAACAGAGCTCTTAGTCTTCTCCCCTCCCCTCAGCTTTCTCAGTCAGTGTGGACATCACCACCATCCTTCCTGTCACTCAGGACCATAACTTGGGTGTCATCTTCAGGTCAGGCTCTCTGTAGGTCTTCACGTTGAGGCTATGTCTAAATCTTGCCCATTCTTTCTGTACAGCATCTCAAACATACTGTCTTCCCTGTCCATCCACACAGATGAACTCTCATGCAGGCTTTCATCATCTCACATCTTGATTACAGCAACATCCTTTTCCCTGGCCTTGACAAATGCTATTTTGCCCTTCCCATATCCATTCAGAACACTGCTGCAAAGATTATTCTTCTTGTTTGTCACTTTGACAGTCACCCTTCTCTTTGAATCCCTCCACTAGCTCTCCCTTCTCTGTCTCATCAAACATAAGCTACTTGTCTTCAGTTTTGAAGGCCTTTATGCCCTAGCACTTCCCCCCACCCAATCATCTCTCATTTGGTATTGAAGTGTCGATGCCAATCTTCATTGCCCATTTGTTAAATTTTCAAACTATCGCCTTTGTGCCTTCTCCTGGGCTTGCCCATCATGCTTGGGAGGAGCGCACCATAAATACTGCAAAGCTATCTAATTACTTTCCTTTGATGACAAAAACCTGACAAGCTGCTGGTGTGCTGGGACCACTGCCTGTTGTGTCTCATTGTTTCCTTGTACTCCTTTGTGTTCTATAGCCATCTGTTGTTGTTTCTTGTTGTATATTTAGATTGTAAGCTCTTTGCAGCAGGAACCATTTTTAATCTTTGCTTGAACAGCATCTAGCACAACTGGGTCCTGGTCCATGACTGGGGCTTCTAGACTATACATTAAAACAAATAATAACTAATAAGCATATTTTCCAGAGTGCAGTGTGGGGCTCAGCTAGCCAAACAGAAAAGTTGCAAAGCAGTAGCTCAGGAGGGCTAATTCATTCAATTTTGTGCTTGCTGTAATGTTTACAAGAAAAGTGAAGGGAGATCCATTTCTTAATTTCAACATTGCTGGAAGATTCTCTGCACCTTGAAGTCTTTAAACCATGATTTGAGGACTTCAGTGGCTCAGACACAGGTTTGATACAGGAGTGAGTGAGATTCTGTGGCCTGTGTTGTGCAGGAGGTCAGACTAGGTGATCATAGTGGTTCCTTCTGACCATAAAGTCTATGATTCTATGATCGTATCAGATTAATTGGTTGTTTTGCAGTTTAGATCAATAGCTTGTTTAACATTGGCAAACTGAATTTTGCTTGGCCAGATAAGGGTTTTGAGTGTTTTTGTACTGGGATGCTGAATTCTTTCATAACTTGCATCCCATGCCGCCCTGCTAATGTATATCAACCTTGCTTCTGAACTGTGACCTGCATAACAACTAGGGAGTGGGTTATTTCTCTCTTTGTTCATTCACTTCTTGTCTCTTTGCTGAGATTATCAGTAGTAATATATTCTTGATGATGGAATCTAGCTACCAAGATGTGGACTGAGACCCACCAGACTTATTTCACATAGGTCACCTACTGAATAGTTGTCATACTGTAACAACTCTGTTAGTGTTAACCTGTGCTGTATTCAAACAGGAATGAAAGGTGGATGGCCCCTTATTGTGTTAACCATCTTGTGAGACAACTGAACCCACAAAACATAGACTTGTTTGGCTTAGACTGTCATGTAGGATTTAACCTTAATGTTTGCTTTATTTTAGGAAATTTGTTCTGCTCCTCGACTGTTTTCAGACAATCCACAGGAGGTGCAAGTGAAGCAAGGGATTTTGGGAGATTGTTGGTTCCTGTGTGCCTGTGTTGCTTTGCAGAAGAGTAAATACCTGCTAACTAAGGTATAGAACAGCTTCTTGTAATGTTCCGTTTCCTCGCAGATTCTCCTGTATGCTCCATTAACATTTTTATTTTTCCCTGGCCTTTTCCAACTCAGTGAAACTTCTACAACGTACTCTGATGCTCTGTCTTTACTCTTTGATGTTATGACACATTATTTCTATCTGTGCTGTGATGTAGAATAGCTGGAATTGACCATGTTTCAAGTGGTGGTTTCTTCAAAAGAAAGTCCCTGTTTGTCTTGGTTTTGCTAATATTGTCTTGTCTTCTTCCAGGTAATCCCTCCAGGTCAGCCCAGCTGGACAGATGAGACGTACACAGGCTGTTTCACTTGTCAAGTCTGGCAGTTTGGACATTGGGTGGAGGTAACCATTGATGATCGCCTGCCTTGCCTGGGGGGTAAACTCTGCTTCTCCCAGTGTCAGACAGAAGAAGTGTTTTGGCTTCCCTTACTGGAAAAGGTCTATGCTAAGTATGTGAACTTCATTGGAGGAGGCGATTTCAATTGCAATAATAACTAGCACATATTCTACATAGTGGCTTGTTTGGATTTCATTCCTGCCATGTGGGCTTCCAGAGCCCTCTCTAGGACTTGAACTCTTTATATTTCACTGTATGTAGACTGATAATTGCCAGAGTTTATCCTGGATCACCCAGATACAGTTCCGCCCTCACACAGGGTGTGATTTTCTTACTGAAAGGAATTGTGAAAAAATAAGAGGGTTTTTTTTATAATGACCCAGAAGCTGATAGACTGCAGTGATGCTCAGCTAGCTACTAGCTGCAGATCACCTAGCTTAGTAAGACCGAAATAAAGTTTTACCCATTGCATTATTTGACAAGATTTAAGGTAGACATCAACGGCAGATCAGCTATTGAAAATATATGTTGCTCCACTGAAATAATGAAGCTACGCCAATTTATGTTAGCTGAGGCTCAGGCTCTGAATATTTCTCTCTTGCATACTGCTGCTTAACCATCCCTTGTCACTCATTTGCTGGTTTTGTCAGGAGTTATGGACCCTGGAATATTATTATTGTTGTTGTTTTTATTTTGTGTTTGACAGTGGGGCCATTGTTTTAAAAAACAAGCAGCAAAATACAGTCTCAGCCCACTATACGGTGTAGACTGACAAAGCAGTTCAGAGACCAAATGCTTTGGATAAGGTGAATACCAAACTGTTACAAGATCTTTGAGAAGGGTTTGTTTAGACCCCATCAGAGGACAAACACCTTTTAGGGTTAGGTTACCCAGCAGCTGTAGATATGCTGAAGTCAAGGTACATGTTTCTGTCAAGGCACCTTTGGCACATTAACCTTTTCTTCTTACTGTTGGTTTGCCCGCTAAATATTGTTTTGACCATTTCTTACAGAAACTTTATAGATCTGGCTTAGTACTCTTTTAGTGTGTTCATTCACTCTGCTTTGTAGTTACTGCAAATAATAACACAGCCTCCCTGATCCCACAAAATAAAACAGGTGGGAGAAAAAACTAGTTTGACTGTGTTTAGCAAACAAAGAATATATTAAGGGGAGGTATATTAGAAACGTTATTTTTTAAACATTACTAGCTATATTGTGCATCATGAAAGGTGATGAAAATTCTGAGATGATGAGGTGCAAATGACAATCTGTTCAGGAAAGGATTGTATCAAGCTTTCCATAAGGCAGTTGGATGTCGTCTTCTTTTTCTTTCTCTTTTCCCATCAGGTAGCCTATCAGTCTTTCCAGGTTTGCTGGTCCAATGCTCACTCCATATCTACTCCATCCTCCTGTAACAGTCTATTGACTGTTTTCTTGGCCATCCTTTTGTTCGCAACCTGTGAACTCTAGTCCCAAATGTCTCCTTAAAAAGATTCACTTATACGTCCTTCAAACACACCCATACCATCTCAGCTTCCTCTCTTGCAGCTTCTGTCTGATACTGCAGACCTTGTTCTCACTCCTGATGTCACCACTCCACATGTGTTCCAGCAATATCACCTCTTTCACTGTCCTCAAACAGCTCATTTCAATGACTTCAGGTCTTCTCAAGTGCTTCTCTTTGGTCACCCATTTCTCTGATCTGTAGAGAAGAGCTGGTCTTACCAAAGTTTTGTATAGTTGTCTTTTAAGTAGTCTGGGCATATGCTTATCATAAATCACACCACCTATCTTTGCCAGTTTTGTCTCATGCACAGTTCTCTTTTGACTTCTCTGTTTGCTTCTAACCAGCCTCCAAAGTACTTGAATGCAGAAACTTGATTTAGTTGCTGGCCCTCAGTGTTAATATTAATCTATTTTGGTCCCATGTGAATCACCCAAATTACTTCAGTCTTTTCTTTAGTCATTTTGAGGCCATAATTTGTTAGTTTCCTGTTCCTGGACCAAATCTTCTGCACTGTTGGCCATTAGTGCAATATGGTTTCCATACATCAACTTTGGATCACCTTCCATTTGGATTTTCTTATTTATGAAGTCCGTCACAGTTATGAATAGTAATAGATTAAGCACAGAACCCTGGTGGAGCCCAAACTTCACCTCAAAACATTCTGTTACACTGAAGTATGTCCACTTGTCATGAAACTGTCATACAAACCCATCACCATCTGGACAAGGTCCTCCAGTACCTCACAGAATCGTAGCAGAGGCACCAGCAGTCACCTAGATACTTTGTTGAATACGTGAGGTATCTGAGGGACTAAATATTCTATAGCTGCAGTGGCACCTTTTATGTCATACTAACATCAGGCTCCCAATGGGGACATATGTGTGATTAAAATAAAGACAAAATGATGTTCATTTTAGGAGTAAAGTTTGCAATAAGTGCCACTGTTTCTTTTTTGTTTTTATAGGGTGCATGGGTCTTATGAGCAGTTATGGGCAGGGCAAGTGGCAGATGCTTTAGTTGACTTGACTGGAGGTCTAGCTGAGAGATGGACCCTAAAAGACCCTGGAAGAAGCATGGAAAGAGAGAGGACTGGTAGAGTTTTGGAGAAGATGGTATTTAGGAGACTGATGAACCTGAAGGAACGATGTGTGATAAGTTGCTCAGTCCTCAGCTCCAGGCAAGGTAATATGAGCATTCCAGAGATTCTTAAACATGGCAAGTGTCTCTCTCTCTTCCCGTAAAAGGAAAAAAGTAAGGGAGAGTAGTGCTTCAGCGCCACTGGTCTGTGGATACTCAGAGCTAACTAGCATGTTTCTAGGGATTCTGGTAATCAGCATTTCTCTTCACTCTTCTAATCATAGATGCATAAACCAGGTAGTTATTTGTCTCTGTGTACAGCGTGGATTGCATGTTCATCCGTTGTGTTCACAGGCAGAGCAGTGGACTTGTAGCAGCTTTCTTTAGTAGAAAGTGAATCTTTTTCACATGGGATGGAGAGCTTACTTCCTCTTGCCTTGAAAAAGAATGCTGGGTAGTTTTCCACTTCCTAATGATGGTTATCTTTCCTGTACAGGTGCCAGTGAACTGGGAGAATTTCATGCCTTTATTGTCTCAGATATGCTTCATCTCTCCAGAGTCTTGGGCAAGGAAATAATCTTGCTACGGATACGAAACCCTTGGGGGAGGCGATGTTGGAAAGGTCACTGGAGGGAAGGGTAAGTTGCTTGTTTTCATTTAGAATATTCTTTTTAAGGTACTACCATAAAGATGAAGATATTTATTGTGTTGAGCACAAAGTGTGTGTGTATATTACAGAGAATAGTATTTGTAATAGGCTACAACAGAAAAGAGTTGCAGACTACAGTAGCCTTATTTCATAGAACTCTTTTTATGAGTTCAACAAACATCATCATGGTTCTTGTGGGTCTTAATTTTTTGAAGATTTGGGTCTGGCAATCCAGATTTCCAAGTACATGATACATTGATAGGAAATATGTTTTTTGGTGCGGGAGTTTAAATGGGTTATAGATTGTTGCAACAATCTAATCAATCTGTGATTTTTGGTATCTAGAAAATGTATGAATTTAAGCTCTCAGGCTCATCTTCTGCAGGTTTCCTTTGTGGATGAGGACTAAGAGGTCAGATATAGAGTGATCACTTTTCACAAAGTGTTCACCCACAGGTGATATGATGCTTGTCTTTTATCATATTTTTGTATGAGTTCTGAGAGCATAGTGGTTGTCTCATTTCACCTTCATCAGTGGTTTTCAATCTTTTTTCATTTGTGGACCCCTACAAATATTTCGAGTGGAGTTGTGGACTCCGTTGGAAATTTAACCTGTGGTTTGTGGACCCCTCCCATAGACCTCTTAGACTGAAAACTGACTGAACAGAATTCAGCTATACATGTTGCACATGCTCAGCACAACATTTGACACAGTAAGGTGCTAGACAGTGGACTTGAATGGTAATGACAACATGTCCAGGTTTTGATCTGTAGATGGGGATATTTACGTACTTCTGATTAATCAGAAAAACAAAATGCCTTTTCTTGATCTGAAATTTTATTTTCATAGTCTACCTTTTGTGGACCCCTTAAACATAGACAGCAGACCACAGATTAAAAACCACTGACTTAAATAGTTGTTGTCTGTAATTCACTTAACCTCCTCTCTCGCAGATGTTTTTTCTTATTTTTGTGACTGGAAAGGTGTATTATCGGGCCACTTCTCTTGAATGGTTCCTTGCAATATGTATTAACTAGTTATGCTAAACAATCTGCTCCACCTTGTATTTAACCGTGATAGTCTGAGTACATTTCCCAGACCTGAAGAAGAGCTCTATGTAAGCTCAAAAGGTTCTCTCTCATCAACAGAAGTTGGTCCAGTAGAAGATATTACCTCACCCACCTTGTCTTTAATGTCCTGGGACCAACTCTGCTACAGCAACACTGCACAGAAAAAAAGTTAGCCTAATTTAAAAATTAGCATTGTTATATGTGGTGTCTAGCACATAAAGGAAGATGCACTCCTTGCCTCAAAGAACTTAAAGCTGTAGTACCCTGTTATGTAAAGTGCAGAATGTTTTTCGGTCTCAGTTAAATTAATTGGAATTGCAGGTGCCCAGCAATTAGTAGGACCCTAATTAATGTGGCTCACATCTTCAGCATGTGGTAACTTGGAAGCCAACGTGCTAAAAATGTCTTGCCCTACTGCTCTATGGAAATGGTGTGTCGCTAATGTAAGGAGCTCAGTAAGTGGCTCCAGAAAACCCTTCTAAAACAGACATATTTAATTTTATTTGTTGAATCACTTTTTTGTGTTTGGAGTTGTTTTTTTCACTTCCTCATTCTATCATGCACAAATTCTAAAACCTAATTTTTTTTAAACAATAAACAAAAGTACATGTATTTTTCACATTGTTCAGTGTTCATTGTAAATAAGCTATCTGTTTTACCTGGGAGCATGTTCCATAATCCCTTACGCTCTGGTTTAGCTGGTTTCTAAGTCTTTCTTCACAGAGATCACCTATCTATAATTTCTGTTTCCAGTCCCAATTGATTAATAACTAGAGGAAGTGTTGTATGGATGAACAAAACAGTAAAATTAAAAACTATTTTTTTTCTCACTAAGCAATTTTTGATAGAAGATTTTTGTAGAACTCTATTGGGAGTGTGAGCAAACAGCCTAGACATTGACTTTTGGGCATTTATTTGCAGTGGTCAAGGGTGGAGCCAATTGGATCCAGTAGTTGCTTCAGAATTGCTTTCCCAGATCCAGGAAGGAGAATTCTGGGTTGAGGAGGAAGAGTTTTTCAAGGAGTTTGATGAGATTACCGTTGGGTTTCCAGTCACTGAAGATGGAGAGCTTCAGAGCCTTTATACAGGTACGTTGTAGCATGGGGACTATTCGTAACAAAACAGATTAGTTTAATGGGGAAATCTGGTTTGAATTAGAAAAGGCCAAAATCAGACTTGTTTACCACTAGACCTTTGTGGTTTCCAAAACTTTTTCCAAATTTTATTGAGTATGCACTGAGTGCGTACTCTGAGAGAGATTGGAGAACAGAACTGGCCCCGACTTCGTAATTAACTTTTTGCTTTCTCTACATTTCTCTGATTTACTGTAAAAATCCTCTTCCTTATTTGCCAATAATTTTGAGAGTTGCAAGTGAAAATGGTTATGCAAAGCTCAGGGACTCACGTACTTTGAAGCTGTGTAGATTGCTGCAGAGCTGACCTCCCTGCTATAGAATTATGCTCGGAAATCTCATCATTCATTTAAAAAAGTGTTTCTAGGCCTTATGGTTACAGTGCGTACTCCATGCACTATTCCATGCAGCCTAGGCATCAGGAGGTTTGGGAATGATAACGAGTCCAGCTCACAGGCAGCGAAAGGGTAAAACAGAAGTGTAACCTGTCAAGCTAGGTTGTCTGGAGAACAGTGCAGTAGCTGAAGCCTGGGGAGATAAGTTGCTGATGCCATCTACAAACTCTCACCTTCCCTGGCGTGCACAGGGAGGATCTGGTTCTGAATTAGGTCATCTGAACAGCATCAGAGGAACAGAAGCCTGGGGAATGGATCCAGGTTTACATAATCCTGCCTCATTGTAGGAGGCTGGACTTGATGACTCCTCAAGTTCTCTTCTGTCTTTCATTTCTATGCTTCTGTGCCTACTCCAGGGAAAGACCAGTAGAAGGCGTTTTGGCCCCGATTTGGCAAAACATATAAACATGCTTGTAAGTCAATTCCTATTCACCAAAGTATTAAATCATGTGCTTAAGTGCTTTGTGGAATACAGATTGTTTGCTGAATTCAGGTCACATTAAGTAGTGTAGTAAGTTCTCCTCCTCCTGCTCCTCCACACCCCCAGAGGCGTTGGTGTCGCAGTTATACCTTCATCCCACCTCAAGATGATCTATGGAGTAGCGAATTGGAATTCTGACCTACACTTGCTGTAAAGTTCTTAACATCAGCGCATGTTTGCAGATGAGACAATCTCTATCTAGGTTATTTTATTGTCCTTGTTTGCTGCAATATCAGATACTGGTATTTCTGCTTTTAAATATTTTGTATTTTACTCTCTTTCTTCCCAGCCTGTAGGCCTTTCCTGTGTCTGTTGCTGCTAGGAGGAAAGAAGGAGATTGCACAGGAGTTTTAAAGCCTTTTTTTTTCAGGCTGAAGAATTGTTTGCTATGTCTGGCCCCTTGGTGTAGGGATTAGTTCTTTCCTGTAGAAAATTGTATTAGGGAGCCCTGTAATGATCTCTTCCAACTGGGAGACAAATTTTGTGGTTTCAGACTTGTAGAAATAGTTCTGCGTATGATCTTTAAGGATAAAGTTCCTCAGCTTCCCACTCTGACCGGCTTGGGGATATCTTGGCTGTGAACGTTAGCTCACAGAAAATGGCACTGCCACAGCGATGCTTTCAGTCTGGAGACTCCTGAGCCACAAAAATGAATTGTTTCCGATTGCTGATGTGCGTTACCTGTTTTTCTTTATTAGAGAAAGTGCTGAGTCATACTCAGAATCTCTGTGGCTCCTGGGTGAAAGGCCAGTCTGCAGGTGGTTGTCGTAACAACAACAGCTTCCCTATTAACCCCAAGTTCTGGCTGAGGATATGTGAGCAGAGTGAGATGTGCATTGCTCTTCTGCAGAAACCCAGGAAGTACTGTGCTGATTGGGCTGGAAGAACTCGGAGTCTGACTCGCTTAGCAGAGGAAGGTTCATCTTTGACTGAAGGCATTCAAGGAAAGAATTACCAGGCTGTGGGACTGCATATCTGGAAGGTAATTAGGGGTAACTTTTCAAACTTCTAGTTGGGCCAAGAAGAAAAGTTTCCAGAAAAACAGGAGCATCTGACATAGTCACTCATTGGCTATAGCAATGCCATGTGTCAATTGTTCACAGAAGTCGGGGATGTAAAAAACCTATTAGATAAGCCTTCCCATCTCACAGGGTCATTGGAGGATTGTTGCTTATCGTACATCTACCAGGGCTTTATTCAGTTTATTTTTAAACATTCCAAGCAGTGAAGCTTCCACTACTTCTCTGTGGAGACTGTTCCCCCAGTCAGGACATGGCAGTATTAGAAAGTTTTTCCTGATGATCTGCCTACTTTTTCCCTTTCTCTTAGTGACCCCCCTTGTACTATCCTAAGAGATTCCTCTCCCGCCTTGGTGTCTACACCCTTCACATGTTTGTGTACTGTTATGTCCCTCCCTTAATTATCACCTCTTATATATGTTTTAATCTTTTAACATCTCTGTTAATCTCTTCTCATAAGTCAGTCCTTTAACCACACTACTTCTTTTGTTGCTTTTCTCTGGGGTCTTTCTAGTTTCTTAAACTCTGTCTAATAATGTGGGTACCCAGAATGCAACACAATCTGCATAGGAAGAAAACTAATTTCAGAAATGCCTCGTACAACTGAAAATAATTCTACTCATTTGTATATGCAATTTTGTGCAACTCTGTTTTGCATACTCAGGCTATCACGGAGGTGTATCAAAAACTTCAGAAATGGGTTTTTTTGCTTGCCAGTTGCACAGTGATCTGCCCCTGGGCTCATTACTATAATTTCACCTCCAACTTTAATTTGCACTATGGAAGTGTCTTCTAACTGCTTTTTTCTTCTTAATTACTTTTGTAAACAAGAACATAATTAGTAATGGATGAAGGCTTATTTTACTGATGCTCAGGCCAAACTCTTTAACTCAAAATATGAGCAATATTTTTCTCCTAATCTCCTTTAATTCCCCACAGATCTCTGTTACACAATTTTTTTAGGTATAACAAAGCGTAAGACTTAAAATGTTTGCCCTTCATTGAAAAAGTTTCATTTCAGCTGAAACGTGGCAGACAGATTTTCAGTCTGGGCCTGGTTTGCTCCAACCTGTTCGTTGTTGTTGTTGTTGTTGTTGTTGTTGTTTTGAAGAGAGTAAATTAAAACAAATTGTTTTCACATTTTTTTTATAACAGTTGCTCACTGTACAAAATGTGCTCTGGTAGTTGCTGAGCCTTAGCCTGCCCTGAGACTACATGAGATTCCCAAAAAAGTATTTGTTTGAAAAAGTAGCCGTTGTACATGAGCAAGATTCAGCGCCACTGAACTTTGCATGGAAAATAAGAGCTTCCCATGGTTTATGGTTTGACCATGTTGGCTCCTGGGTAAAGCTAATCTGAATGAAAGCACAACAGTGTATCAGAATTTTGTATTTCCTTTGGGCCAAATTCTGCCCTGGGGCATGCTGGATTGGTTCTGCATGGGGTGGGTTTGTAACTGATACCCCCAAGAGCAATTCTAGCTGAGAGAGAATTCTTCCTGGGAACTCCCAGGATAAATATGCCAGAGCAATGCTCTGTGACCTTTTGAGATGGTGTAATGTGCTATATGTGTGGGCTGCTCCCATTGGCTGATGCATGAGTGAGATGGTGGACCATTTCCCTGTACTTACCTCACCCGTTCTTGCCCCCTTTCTGGCATTAACTTACACAGGGAAGCTGTGTGAGAAAAGGGACTACAGTCCCCAGTGAAATTCTGTCCAGCACTGCTCAAGGGCACAAAAAGGGGAAAGCAGCTGTCATTTTTCCACCCCAGATTGCCCACCGTCATGAGTGCTATTCTGAATCTGACCCTTTGAGACAGGTTTGGAAATAATATCTGCACCATGCACATGGTCTTCCAGATGGCAAAACACACACTTGTGGTGCTGTGGATTTGGGGTTTGTTGACTGAAAATTTGACCCCATTTAACTTTGCTATAATCTTATCAATTTTCCTACAATGCTGTGCAACATTATGTGTCCATTTTAGGTGGAGAAAAGGCGGTTTAATCTACCAAAGACCCTCTCTGCTCCTCCGGTTGTCGGTACCATTTGTCATTCTTATGACAGAGAAGTACATTTGCGCTGTGACCTTGCCCCTGGTTATTACCTTATTGTCCCTAGCATCTTTCTGAAGGATGCAGAAAGCGACTTTCTGCTTCGTGTATTCTCAACGGGGAGAATCTGCCTCAGGTATGTTCACAAAGGAAGAGAAATAGCAAATCCCACAAAACCCTGTTGCCAGTTTATGTAAAGCATTATGCCCTTTACAAGGGCTTGCTGTGACCTGAACTATGGTTAGGAGAGGTACACGTAAAGAAGGTACTAAATCTTTTGAGTTCAGGTTTTTAGTGTGGCTCTATAACGTGCACCTCTCCTGGCTCTTTGAATGGGGTCTTAGAGATGGTTGAAATCCTTAGTACAGCGGTGGGGAGCCTCTGGGCCGCTGCTTCATTTTGTCCAGCCTGCAGCAAGTCTCCGCGCCACGGGCCGAAAGCCTCAGCCTCCTCCTCCTCCCCAACTGGGATGGAGCTGCGCGCGCCGGATTGCTGGCATGTCCTTGTGGCCCCTAGGTGGAGGGGCGATCAAAGAAGCTCTCTGTGCTGCCGCCACCCCCAATGCCAGCTCTACAGCTCCCATTGGCCAAGAACCGCGGCCAATGGGAGCTGCGGGATCAGTGCTTGTGAGCGCTGGCCACGCACACTGTGCTGAGGCGCCTGGCCCCTACACCTGGGGGCTGGACATGCCGGCCGCTTCTGGGAGCAGTGCGGAGCCAGGGTAGGTAAGGAGCCTGCCTTAGCCTTTCTGCGCCGCCGACCAAGGGCTGCCTGTGGTAAGTGCTGCCCGGCTGGAGCCCGCATCCTGAATCCCCTCCCACATCCCAACTCCCTCCTGGAGCCCGTACCCTAAACCCCTGCCACAGCCCTGAGCCTACTCCCTCACTTCAAATCCCTTGGCACCAGCCCGGCACCCCCTCCTGCAACCCAAACCCTTCATCCCCAGCCCCACCCCAGAGCCCGCACCCCTAGCCAGATCCCTCACCCCCTTCTGCACTCCCCCACCCCAGCCTGGAATCCCTTCCCGCACCCTGAACCCCTCGTTTCTGGCCCTGTCCCAGAGTCTTTGTGCTCCCCTCCCCCCTTGTGGAGCTGGAGCTGTGAGCACTTGCTCAGGCTCTGATCCCACCCCAGGGCTGTGTCTGGCCCCTGACTGATTTTTTAATGTGGGTCAGTGGCCTCTGATAGAAATAAGATTCCCCTACTATAGTACCTCAAGGGACCTGGGGGTGGCCATCTAAATCCCTTTTTGACCCAAGAGAGGCCCAGTGTCGGGAAGAAGTGCACACTTTTCAGAGGTGAACTGCTGTAGTTCTTTGCAGTATGCACATTGTGGAGAATATACTTCATCCAGGGTCTGGTGTATTTTATACAAGAATCTTACTGCTGCACAATTACTGCAGGCACCAGTACATCTTGGATGTTGCACAGTTCTGTGATGTGTTCACTTTATCCAGGTAGATGTCTTCTGGAGCTCTGTGGGCGGGTGGGGAAGGACTCTGAGAGCTACATGGTTTTCATATTTCCTTCTTTCTTTTTCCCTCTTGCCCTATTTAGTGGGGGAACCCTAGGGAAATTAAATGCAAAAATATAAGTTCATGGAACAGTAAGGTTAAGAAACTAAATGCATCAACGTTAGGAAATTCAAAAGATAAATTTAATCAATAAACTAATGCAGCATATTGTATTTTCTCTTGCTATTTCTTAAATGCATATTTTAATGTGCTTATACTTTAAATATATATTGAGCAATGTGGCCAGATTAAAGGTCCTGTAGAGATCTTAATTTTTACTTTATGGTATTTATTTTCTCTGTTCCACAAATGTTCAGGTTTTGCATTTAATTATATTTATACGTGGCAATGATTGGCATTGAATTGACAGTTAATGGGAATGCTTGACTGGCAAGAGTTTGCATTTCTTGACACACATTTCATTACTAGTATTTGTCCATATTTTGAAAGCTGAGCATGAAGGATGGTGAATTGCAATCATGGATATCTTTCATCTTTTGTACACTACTTTTCCTTTCTGTCTTACATTTAATAGTGAGATAAAACCACCACCCACTGATGCTGCCCTCTGTGAAGAGCTCCCACCAGGTGAATGGGAGACTGTGCAGCTACAGGGATGCTGGAAAAACGGCCAAAGTGCTGGAGGTAGCAGGAACTTCCACTCCTTCCATACCAATCCCTGCTTTCCCCTCTCCGTCCCTGCAGGAACAGAAAAGCGCAGCATGAAAGTCACCCTCCGCCAGCACTGTCAAGATAGCAAGTGTCTTCCAATAGGGTTTCATATCTTCCAGGTATGATTTACCCCAGTCAATCTGATTGTTTCATTTACAAGAATCAACTAAATCCATCACTTTTATGCTGGTGTCTTTTACCTCGGAGAATGGAAATGCAGTCTATAAATGATTACATTTGGGCCAATACAAATAGACATTTGAGCTGTATTAGTTCACAAGTACAGTAGAGTGGAGAGTATTACAATGCATGACTGGACAGCTTAGCAACCAGATTTCTGGTTCCACTGAACCCTGGTCATATTCTGTTTTAGCAGCAGAGAATCCTGTGGCACCTTATAGACTAACAGAGGTTTTGGAGCGTGAGCTTTCGTGGGTGAATACCCACTTCGTCAGACGCCTGCACCCACGAAAGCTCACGCTCCAAAACCTCTGTTAGTCTATAAGGTGCCACAGGATTCTCTGCTGCTAAAACAGATCCAGACTAACACGGCTACCCCTCTGATACTTGACATTCTGTTTTAGAAGTCATGCAGCAGCCAGTACTTATAGATTTTCTGAACATTTGAAGGGTTTTATTTAAGACTAAGACTATAGCTAGTTAACTCTATATTAAATTATATGCTTCTTTAAAATGGGTGGATTTTTTTTTCACTTTTGCACAGATGCAAATGGTTTGGAATGTTTGGTGACTAAGACCCAATCTTGGTAATCGGGCATGAATCTCTCCTGCCCCTCTCCCCCAATAAATATTTTTTTTTCCTGTCAACTGATAAGTGATCCTGAGTAAGCAGTGATCATTATATGAAATAGGGTGTGTATTTGGAGGGATAGATTATTTATGGAACACACTGGTTTGTTTTAAAGGTGTGAGATCTGAAATTATTTTAATGTCTTCAGGTGCCTCACAGCAGTTGGAAACCACACAGTTGTTCTTTTCTGCACTTGGAGCCGCTGGTTAGCTGTGTACCTCATTGCTACTCACAGGAAGTGAGCCAACTGTGCAGACTCTCTGCAGGGGATTATGTAATTGTACCTTCAACGTACTTGCCTAATACTGAAGGCAATTTCACAGTGGTCATAACAACCAAAATAGACAGGTAAAAGTATATAGGTGTGTGTTTGGGTTTACACTGTTTCTAAATTTCACATGTAACAGAGCATAGGACAACACTACACAATCATTTATAAGAGTAATGTTTTCATATTTATTTTAACGTCTTTGTACCACTACCACGGGGTGACTGGGATGGCTGGCCCTTTAAGTGAAGTAGGGCTGGCTCCATCTGTGCCATAATTACCAGCCTGCTCTCTGAAGGGGTTTTACTAATGGGATCAGGTGTTAACCTGATGAACACTTAGGCCTCAGAAAAAGGAACTACAGGAAGTAGGTTAGGCCTGTGGGAGGCTCTGCTCTAAGGTTTGCAGGAAGCAGGGAGGTTAGATCTTGAGAGAGACAGGTAGAGTTTCCTGGAAGATGAGACAATAGAAAACTACTAATGCTTTGCACTGAAGTAATTTTCTCTTTTCTTTTCAAATAGGAAATGCATTCAGAGCCAGGAGACCCTTGGACAAATATTGCAAGAAGTAGGTGGCATTAGAATTTCAGTGGCACTGAGATTGAGGTACACTGGAAGTCAGAGAGGCAAACAGATACATATTAGCTAATCATTTGCACCAGGGACTGGTAGACAAGAATTTGAACGTTCTAATTCCACTCCGTTGCTAATTGTTTGTTCTTGGGCACATCAGTAAACCTCTCTTTTCGTTTTCCCAGTCTGCAAAGTAGCAGCTCTTTGCCGTCTCTCATGCTGCCTCATACACATGGAATCCCCTGTCTGAAATGATCTATAAAGCCACACTGACTCCTTCAAATCCATCCTCAATACCCACCTCTGCTGTAAAGCCTGTGAGAAGCTGGTGAACTAATAGCTGTGATGGGCTTATGGCAATAATTGACACTTTTATATTTGCATTTTAAAAGTTATTAATACTAAAGTGTGTGCGTATGTGTACGTATACATATATTTACCTGTATTCTTCTTCCTCTGTGTCACCATCATCACTCTGATCATCTTATTTATATATTCAATCCTTTTCCTCACTCAATGGGCTCTGACCTGTGTTGGGCACTACTACAATATTTAGAAATTAATACTAATAATACAGGAAAAAAAGAGGGGGGAAACCCTGGAGGTGATTGCCCTGCACGCCTTAGTAGGACTACATTTGTGTTTGCTTGCACATACAATATGCTATAATGATAATTCACATTGGGCTGTGAGCTGTTTCGGTCAAGTAAATGCAACATGTTTAACATTTCACTGATTTCTTTTCCCCCCCAGCTACACATGCACACAACGTTGTTGCAGGATTGGGCATGACGTCTGAGTTTCTGGCACTTAAGATATTTTTATTTTAGCGGGGAAAAGATGCAAAAATATTATTTTTTGCAACCATGTTAAAATAAAATCTTACTTGCGTTTAAAATCAGAGAGTGTTCTTGATAACACTGCTTACTTATTAGGCAAGACAAATACCAACCCGATAAAACCTCCAAGAGGGAAAGAGGTCAGTTACACACAGAACAAACAAGCAAACAAAAAAACACCCACACCAGCTATCAGTTGGCTTACTAATTTTCTTGCTCTAGGTTGTGGTGACCAGTGATTATACTTTGTCCTCAAAACCACACAAAAAACTGGACTTTTATTTCCCAGAAATTGGAGATGGAAACATATATATATATATATATATATATATATATATATATACATTTCTAATGGTGACCATTGCTTTAGAATTTAGGAGCTATAACACCTAATTAATAATAGCATTATTTCCATTTCTTGTTCATTATTCATTTCTTTCCTAGATGTGGTTCTTGCATGTCTCTAGGGCAAACGTTGACAGGCTGTTGTTACTGAGGGATGGGCCTATCTAGAGAGATGATTATTCTTACATTATTCCCTAAGGGTAGTAGGACTTGGGCCTACCCTGCTGTCCGGTGGTAGGGTAAAGTGACAGTGGCATTCCCCTGAGAATATCCTGCTTCAAACCTCCTGAGAATTTCAGTTTGAAGATGACAGCCACAATCTACTCATTGATTGCAGCTAAGATGCAGAAAGAGATGATCTCTCAGTTTAAGAAGTCCTAGCTGGGTGAAGGTTATAAAGACTAGAACCTAGAAGCAGTTCATGTTTTTGAAGGAGAACCAGTGGAGAGCATGGACCACTTTGATGATGTGGTTTTGTTAGTCTGCCGTACCTAAAAGTGGGCTGCTGTGTATTTAAACAACTATGTCCCCTTCCTGGTCTGTGCCAGGTGGAATACACTGTAGTAGTTTAGCCTGAAGGAGATGGAAACATGGCTTACTGAGCTGGGTCTACACCTGAAAGAAAAAGGGACAGTCTCCCTGTCAATCAAATATTAAAGCACTTTTGGTTATAGCTGCTGTTTGGTTGAGTAGGAATGGTGACACGTCCTCTTAGGGCTCTGAGACTACGCAGTGCCTTCCCCTTTCCTACCAGCCCCACCACTTGCTTTTCATTCAGGTAGGTGTGTGTCTCAGGCACTGGGACAAGTGGACAATGGCACAGAAAGAGAGAGAGAGAGATTAACATACCTCTCATAGAACTGGAAGGGACCTTGAAGGTCATCAAGTCCAGTCCCCTGCCTTCACTAGCAGGACCAAATAACTGATTTTGCCCCAGATCCCTAAATGGCCCCTCAAGGATTGAACTGATGTAGAGCTGGTGCCAGTGGTATGCTGTATTGTATATTCCTAGAGTTCTGTTCAGTCTAGTTCCAAAGTACTGAAGTTATGGGATTTGCATCACTTCCTTGAGACTATTTAAGTGTATCAGTTAACAGGAAGAGAATGTGTAATGATACATGGCCTTAATTCCTGAATTTTCCTTTTCTCTGTCTAGCTAAGGCATATCTGCCAATCTCCCCCCCCCCCCCCCCCCCCAAGACTCTTAATATGTTACAAACTACAGGTTTTAACCTATGAAATAGCTTCAATTCAGCCTCTTTTTTGCAGGTCTCCTTTACAGCTGTGATGAAAAGGTAATTTGGAATTCTTGCATCAACATCATAACAGTAGAGACTAGAAAAGCTTGACCTCTGGCTATTTTCAGTTTGAAATGAAGTAACCAGAAAATACCCTGAGCCCAGTGGTTTTCCATTCAGACTGACTTCCAGCCTGGTGAGGACCTCTCTGAAGAGATACCACCTTGACCACATGCATCCTGATGAGCATTCGTCCCCTCCATATGTTTTACTACCAGCAACATACAACTGGACTTAATGCTATACCTCAGTTCTTCAAAAATACAGACAAAGGATATGTGCACATATTTTAACTCAAGCTGCAGTTTTAAAATTAAAGCAGAAAAAAAATGTGACCTATGCGTACATAATGAAAGAACATTTGGTGAAGAATATCCAAGTTTACAAAACAACCTCAGGAGACCAGGGGAGGATAGGAACTGTGTAGGGGAAAGAAACTGGAGTCCCTTTTTCAGGAAGGAAAGAGTAGGATCCAACAAAGTACACTGGAACAGGGATAGACCAGATCTGTATCTATCACTGCCAGTCTTATTAGTGAGCACTTTATCATGAGCCCTGCTACTATGAATATTTGTCAGGAAACTAAGTTTGGAAGGGATGAGTTTAGGTGAGTTTGTCTTACACCATGTGAACACCTGGAAGGGAAGGAAGAAATGACTTTTGCAAAGCTGTTGGTTTGAAACACCATATAAGATAGTATTTTTGTTACTAGTAACCCAAATGTTGTTTTCTTAATTCCTGTTAAAATATTTCTTACTCAAGTGTGATTTTTTTAGATATTGTATTTTCTTTAATAAATGTACAGTGATGATAAAGAGTTTAAAAGGTCTTCTGTTAATATTAAAGTAAGGTAATAATTGGAGATAAACCAATCTCCTAGAACTGGAAGGGACCTTGAAAGGTCATCGAGTCCAACCCCCTGCCTTCACTAGCAGGACCAATTTTTGCCCCAGATCCGTAAGCGGCCCCCTCAAGGATTGAGCTCACAACCCTGGATTTAGCAGGCCAATGCTCAAACCACTGAGCTATCTTTCCCCTCTGTTCAATCTCTTTGTGTTTCTTTAAGCTTTATTTGTTGTGTTGTGGGAAGCTTTGCAATCTTTTGGAATACCCAGGTTTCCGCTAAGTGGGAGCTGAAAAGCAGAGCTAGAGGGCCCGATTCTTCTCTGATGTTGACTTTATAGCAGATTCATATGTACAATGATACTTTCAGTTTCAAAATTCACTCCAGAATCTTTTTTACACATTTTCCTATTGAACTTCAGAAACTGAAAAAACTAGGCTGCATGCAGCTGAGTTGGAAACAGAACCTTTTCAGAAGTGGAATCAATAGAGGACTATATATTTTTGTTGAGATCAGTGGGATTGTGACACAATAAAAGATAGTACCAAGTGCACCAAACCCTTAATTTTCATAGAATGGTGCTATATCTAGGAGTGGCCCTAAGAAATGATGGTAATTTGATCTAATTTCTTCAGTTCTCAACAGTCCAGTGCCATTACTTAAAGTAACCAGTAGTAGACTGTTGTTCCACTAACTTCTCCAAAGAAGATGGAGTTGTAAAGAGGAAATGAGGAATTCTTAAGAAAAAAATAGTTGGTTCCTAAAGATGCCATGATTGATATAATAAAACAGATGTATAAGCAACTTGTAAAAAGACAGTAAATATTTAATGAGGAAACCAGGAGAAGGCGGCTTACAAAAAAGTATCCATTATACTCCAGTGACATATGACGTTGCCAAATCCAAAGAGATGTTCAAAAGAACGGTGATTGTGAGAGGACCTAATACTGCAGACGTGTGTATAACTTAACTTTACTATTGTGAGTAGTCCTCCCAAAGAGAGTAAAAGGAAAGAGGACCAAAATACATTGGTAGCCTTTGGATAAAAACATGTTAAATGGACTTTTGAAGGAGAGAAGAGAGGTTTTGTGAACACAGACGAGTGAATGGTACACACTGAAGTTCAGTTAAAATAACGCATGTTTATTGTATCTAGACAATTGTGCAGCAGTGTTGGGACTGAATCACCTATTAATATGCCATTTCATTTTCTGCTGTTTTTGTCTCATTTGTAATACAATCTAACATCTTATTAGCACATTGAGCAGATATCTCTAGTAAGTGCTGCCTGGTAATGCACAGATCTTTTGTAAAGTACACCACCTAGTTCATCAGTATCTCTACTGAGCAGAAATAGTTTAGATAATTCTTTCCAATACGTGTTACCTTGCACTTGTGTACACTGAAGATCTCTTGCTCATTGGCAAATTTGTTTATTTTTTAAAAGTTAAAATTTACTAAGGTCCTAAATAAAAATATCTCCACCCACTGTCACAATACTGAATGATCAAATAAGACTAAGATAAAGCACAAAATGGGTATTAAAAAAATCCCTGACAGAATCACCTCCACTTTATGGTTTATTTCAGATTAGCGTGGAACCACACGAAGCTTATATGGATGTGGATGCAATATAGCCCCTAAAATATAGTCCAGATTGACTTCCTTCACTCCCTCTGGAAGCTGGAATGTGAATGCCCGCAGCAGGTTGACAAAGAAGATGAAGAGCTCAGTTCTTGCCATCTGTTCCCCCAAACACACCCGATGCCCTACAGAAGGAACAAGAGAAGGGAATTGCTCCTATAAGTGATTGCACAGCGTGAGTCAGAGAAAAGTGAATTTCCAAACAAAATTCTACTGAATCTCTTGGTGAGAAGTTGCCTCAGGGGGACATAATCTATGTCAGTGCCCCAATGCAGTGCCCGCGTCCTGGCCAGCGGTCGAGCATCCGCCGAATTTCTGAGGCATTTTGGCGGCGATGCCTCTCGATGACGCCGCTTGCCACCGACAAGCGACGTCATCGAGAGGTGTCACTGCCAAAATACCGCAGAAATTCGGTGGCGTTTCAGCAGATGCTCGACCACCGCCACGGTCCTTCGTCTGGCGCCTGCCAGATGAAAAGGTTGGGGACCACTGACCTATGTACTTTTCTTTAGCTGAGAGATGCTAGACATATATCTGGCCCTGGGTATGTCTATGCTTCGAGCCGGGGATGTAATTCATAGGGAGGTCGCAGAGACATGTCCATGCTAGCTCAGCTAGGGTGGCTGCCATGGTGGGACCAGCAAGAAGGGCTAGGTGCCCCATGTATGTAGCTAGCATCTCAGATGCTTGTGTACTCGGAGCAGCTAGCACCATCCATCACTGGTGCTGCCTCATCTACACTCTCTTTGTAGTGTGCTAGCTCGCTCAGAGCTAGTGCTGATATATTGGCCTAAGATGGAAATTGCATCCCCAGCTCTAAGTATAGGCATAACCTGTCACCATGGTATATTTACAGTGATGAAGTCGCACCGTCAGTCTCTTGCCTTTCCTGTCCCCCATTCTGTGCCAATTACAAAACACTTCAGTTTAAGAGTTAAGTTCTGAGGAACCTTATGTCCACTAGACTCTTTTCACTTTGGAAAAAAATCATGGGGTAACGTTTTGAAGAAGTGCATAGGAAGATAACTGTACAACTCCAGTTACTGTCAATGTTTTATCCTGGCAATGTAACGTCAGAATGTACCTCGAGATACCCACTTCTGTCTTTCTATGATGTAATCTGTGTAAACCAAAAAAGAAAACTTGCCATGCCCAATTTTTAAACGGTTACCTCGATTGTCTTTCTGCAATTGTGTGAGTGCCTGTTTGCATACATGATTGCCGGATCTGCACAGTTTGTTCAATGTGACTACTGTATATATTTCCCAGGATAGTATTTGCCTTTATTGCCCGGTATGATATGATAAATTCATAGTTAATCCATCACCTACACTGAACCCTCAATCATTTTTCACATTGCTGCTGACCAATTAACATTCTGCCTGAGTGACCGGTTGCTCTGTCAGTATTTTTATTTATTTTTACAATTAAATCTCCAGTTACTGTGACCTGTTTGCTGCTCTGGACTACTTTTGTTTCCAGTGTGATTGCCAGATCAATCTGACGTGCATACTTGCAGGGCTAATTTCTCAGTACTTTTTGTCTGTTTCTTTGTCTAATCCAGGGGTAGGTAACCTATGGCATGTGTGCCGCAGGCGGCACGTGAGCTGATTTTCAGTGGCACTCACGCTGCTCGGGTCCTGGCTATTGCGTAACTTGAATTTTGCATAAGTCGGAAGCGTATATCTGACAATTTTGCACCAAAGAAAAACCCCAACAACAAAAACCTATTTCTAGATTACAGAACTTTTTCTGTAAATGCGGATTTGTGTAAATTGGGTTTGCATCTCCTGGGGGGCGTCTGTATGCATCTTCAATGTGATTATGTGTAGGTGTGAAATGCTGGACAGATGCTTAACTTTTTTGTGTCTATTACATTAGAACCCCTGACCTAAATCCCTGCTGTTTATTAGTAAGATAATTTTGCCTGAGTCATTCATCATCCATTTTATTTTAACTTTAGGAACCTATAATTTCCTTAGCTCTCACAGTGAGATATACAGACCAGCCAGATTTAGATGCCAATGACATACCTGCTGAGAAAGGTAAGAATGCTTCATTGTTTACAAAGTTGCCATCTGAATCAAGAAAGTGACTCGGGTTAAACTTCCATGGGGTCTCCCAGTGTTCAGAATCGTATACAGCAGAGTGTAAGTTTGGCAATACAATTGTTCCCTGAAAAAGAAGCAAAACTTAATTGTCTTCTTTTTGTGAATTAGTCTTCGTTAGCTAAGCAGAGAAAACAGGAGCAGGTTCTCAGCATGTGTAAACCAGTGTGGCTTCATTGACATCAACGGGGCTATGCTCTTTTACAGCAGCAGTGTGGCTCAGAGATTGTGTAGCCTCATTTCTCTGTTTATCAGCTTGGTTCTCCAGAGTCACATCTGATAGTACTATACTCAGATGTTCTCTTGCAAATTGACAAGATCTTATGTGACCTCCCCTTTTCCTGTCCTCTCTTTCCTTTTATCAGACTCTCTCCTTTTCTTCTGTTACTGACACAGAGGTTTCTCATCTGCCCTCCTTTAATCCGTCTAGCTGCCCCAGCAGCCCGATCCCACCCTATCTCCATATCTCCCTTCACCCCATTCACCCTCTTCCTTGCTCTCTCTTAACTGCTCACTCCTCTCCATAAATGCATGCTTTTCTCTTCCCTATCATGAAAAAAATCTAACCTTGACCCCACTTACCTCTCCTATTACAGTCTCCCTGTCCCACTCCCCTCCACCTCCACATTTATAGACTATGCCTTCTGTAACCACTACTTTGAGTTCCTCTCCATCCAGTTCTACATCTGAGGCAGCTTTTCTGACATTTCTTCATGGATGTCCAGCTGGAACCTTCAATTCAACATGGTCAAAACTGAGTTTTGGCCTTCTCCTTTCTCCATTTACTCCATTACTGTGGATAACACCAGCACCCTCCAAATCACTGCAAGACCATAATTTGGATGTTATCATCAACTTGGCCTTCTCTCCAAACCCACAAATCTAGGCTGCAGCCAAGACTTGCTCCTGCCACCAATATAATATTTCAGAGATTTGGCCTTGTCGGTGTCCAGACTGTCATCTAATCTCATCATTTTATGCCATGAGCCCTATAATCTCTTCCTCTCTGGCCTCAATGCCAGCTACATTGTCCCTCTCAAGTATATTCAGAATTCTGCTACTCGGATTGTCATTCTAACCACATCAACCATCTCTTTCCATTTCTTTGCTGGGTCCCTGTATCCTACCACATCAGACACTAGCTCCTTGTCTTTGCATTTCTGGCCCTTCACCAGTTAGGGTGGGGCTCTCTGTAAGATCTACTGGCATATTGAACTGTTGGGACCTGCCTTCGCTTTGCCAGTGATGGCAGCCTTAATCATGATCTCCCTCAAACGCCTCTGTGCTTTTTCCTACGATTGTCTCATGTGTGGGGGAAAATTCTCAATCAAATTCATAAAGTGTGCTACCCTTTCCCCCCACTGTTAAAACTTACTCTATGCTGTGATGCCTACAGGCCCAGACTACTACTGCAAATCTATGTTCATTTTTCTACTCCCAACCTATTTACCTGTTCTGTCCTAGAATATCTGGGTTGGAAGGGACCTCAGGAGGTCATCTAGTCCAACCCCCTGCTCAAAGCAGGACCAATTCCCAGATTTTTACCCCAGTTCCCCAAATGGCCCCCTTAAGGATTGAACTCACAACCCTGGGTTTTGCAGGCCAATGCTCAAACCACTGAGCTATCCCTCCCCCCGTCAGTTGTGCATAGACTGAAAATGTTCTGGGGCAGAGGCTGTCGTCTTTGCTATTTTTCCGAAGTTCTTACCACAGTGGGGCCCCAGTCCTTGATTAGGATTGCTAGGCATGAGTGTAACTTGAATACTTAGGCCTGGTCTGTGCCACATAATTAGGTGGATGAAAGGCACTTTACATTGACCTAATGATGTCAATGTACACACCACAGCTTTGTCTCACTGATGTAATGCCCTACTACACTGACATAACTGCACCTCCACGAGAGGTATCAGGCATATGTTGGTGTAGTTAGGATGCCACAGTGGCTGTGTAACCACAGTCCTGTTGGCTGTCTTGTTAATTTTACAGCTCCATGTTGGAGCAGTGAAATTGACAAGAAAGCTGGACAGCAAGAGCCCGGCTGCCCCGTGCTCCCAGCTGGGCTGCTGCCTGGAGGCTTCCTGCTCAGGGAGCCCAGAAGCCCAGGCAGCTGCCCCCCGCTTCCAACTGTGAGCGGTGATGCAAGAAGCCTAGGTGGCTGGCTTCCACAACCAGCTGGGAGTGGGGAGCCCGGGGTCGGGGACAGCTGGGCTCCCAGTGGGGAGCTGCAGGGAGCTGAGAGTCCTGGCTCTCAGCCCTCCTATACTGCCCCTGTTCAGTCAGTGGAAGTGCTTCTAGTGAGGACGCATGCCACCAACAGAAGGAGGGTAATGTGGACATCAGCCATTGCAGTAATTACGGCGGTAAATCTGTATGTAGACTGTATAAGTGGTTGTAAGTTGACTGAAGCTAGGTTGACGTACGTCTGTAGAGTAGACGTGCCCTTAGTAATAATGATGCAAAAGAAGCAGAGCTTAGTAACATGGAGAATACCACTGTACCTTTTCAATGGGAAACCCCAGCACTGTTGTATCCTTCACGCACTGTCGAGGGGCCCCAACAGCAGTAATGTTGCTGTAGCGCAAGATTTCATGAATCACAGCATTTGTGTAAGGCAGTTTCTTCCGGTCCTCATAGTGGATTAGTTGGGAAGGTTCCAGGACAGTCTCTAGTTCCTTCTGGACTTTCTCTGCAAAGAAATACTTGCTTTTATTTATAACAGATGAATATTTTTTGTATCTTTTTCTGATTTTCTTTTCAATATGCCATCTCTTTACAAAGCTGTGTTAACTTGCTGTGTGTCCCTTGACTGGACATATACAATCCAGGGTTTTATAAAATATGTTGCCATGAGATGCTTTGGAGTGTGGTTTGATCCCTGCATTGGTTTGAAGCTGATCTTTAGAGAGAAGGAGCGTGTCCCCAGAGCTCAAGGTGCTAAACCCAGGGTTGTGAGTTCAATCCTTGAGGGGCCATTTGGGGGTTAGTCCTGCTTTGAGCAGGGGGTTGGACTAGATGATCTCCTGAGGTCCCTTCCAACCCTAATAATCTATGATTCTAATTTCTCAAATGGTACTTCTCTTTCAAATTAATCTTTACAGAAGTGCCTGCATATTCCCATCTAGATGAAATGAGGCACATTGACATATTCCTATTATATTCACCATATCTTTTGACAGGAAAGTTATAAATACATGCCAGATTAGGTAAATTTTTAGGTTCTGTTCATACTTTCTCATTGCCAAAGTAGAAACAATTAGTAAGAGAAAATATGCTTGTTTTACCTGTGAAATTGCTGCTTTAGCCTGCTATCTCCCCTTGCTATTGTCTTAGTATGAAAGGGGAGACCATAGCCTATACAAGCACCTGCTGGTGTTGCATTTCAGGCAGCTGGTGGGGCGACAGCACATTTCTATTTCCTTTCATGATATTTCATAGATTAAATTCTCCTTTGTGAGCTGTTGTTAGATATTAACAGCTGACCACTGTTATTTATTGCAGGCAGGTCACTTTATTTTACAGCACACTGTTAATCTGAGCTAATATTTGTTTAGTAACAATGTGCAGACTTTCATGTGTGTCCCTTTGATGCGCATTCACCCACCTTGGATATCTGGGTATTGCAGCATATAGAGGAGTGCCCAGCACAGGGTGATAGTTGTGGTTTCTGTCCCTCCCAGCAAAAGATCAACCACAGTCTGAACCATGTTATCTTCATTAAAGGTGGACGTGGGGTCATCTTTGGTCTGAAGGTGACAGTCACAAGATTTGAAAGCAGAAGGTTCTACAGCAGTACTGTTGACTACGTAGTAATTAACATATTTTTCACAGGTTGGCTGGCCCTTCTAAAGAGACATAGGTCTTAGCCCATCTGTGACACAGCTAATTTGCCTCCCCTGGTGGAGAGACTGAATCAAGCCATGTCACAGGCAGGTGAGTGACTAAATCAAACCTCTGTGAGGGTAGAAAAACAGAGGCTTGTGGGTGGCCAAATGGATGGGGGCTACAGAGTGAAGCTTCAGGGAGAGTGTTTGTTTCTCTCCTGTGGTAGTTCCTGGGGAAGGGATTTGGGGCTAGGTAGAAAGACCCATCTGGAAGTTTTTGTTTTCCTTTAGGGGAGAGACCAAGAAGGGGGCCAGGCCTTGTGTCTTCTCCAGTGGCTTAGAGAACAGAGGAAGAGAGAATACCACAGCGAAGAGGGGCTCTGCCCAGCTTGGGGCTGAGTGGAAACGCTTTTGTGTTTGTTTTGGGACTTTATGTTAAAATCAGCCCAAAGAAGTGCAGTTATTGGACTTGTGAAAACCTCTTTTGAGTTTGAGGAACCAAGAGTGGAAACTGAGGCTGGGTACTGCAGCACCACCCTTAGCCAAAAGGGGGCACGTGGGAGGCAGCTGACCCTGTTACATTGTTGCTTGATGAAAACTTCTCATGAAATGTCCAACAAATGGGGAAAAAACCAAAAACACTTCTGAAGTCCCAAATTACAGGAAGATTTGAAATAGTAATCTATAAAATAGTTGAAGCATTGCTAAATAAAGTCTCTTTGCGGTGGACAGTGAGGCTAAAGAGAAGCTAGTGTTATACAGAGTACAGGCGCTTACTTTTGCTATCTGAGCCAGATAGAAGTCAATGAGATCCTGTGGATCATCTTCTTTCCATCTCTTCTCATGACCTCGGCCCTCGTTCTTAACTAAATTGTGCATAAAATCATTGTACGCAAACACTGTCTGGTGAGGTCCTGGGATATAATGCATAAGCCGTGGGAAAGCATCATACATCTATGGGTAAAACATAGGGGAGATGATGTGAGTTCTTTGATATAAGCAAGTGAACCCGAGGGAGTTTAAAGTGTCATGAAAACTTAAATAAAAGTGTGAAGAGACTGGAGGGTTTACATTTCTAGTAGGAACATGAAACCTTTAACCTCTGCTTTAAGTGGTCACTTCTGATCTGGACTAAACTGATGTTTTGTTCTGTATACATTTTTATACTGTGCTTATTCAGGGTAGTATCTGAGTGCTCTCCAGTTCATTAAACAACATGTCTGCACACCTATCATGTAGTTTGTTCTCTCATTCTCTCCCCAGAGGGAGAAGCATGTGCACTGGAGTGTCTTATTTTAGAAGGGTGTTTCTTTTATATACGTAAATATACTTGTTGCTCTCTGTTTAGGTAGGAGAAGGCTGGGTTGAAGAAATGCACCTTGCATTAGGTGTGGAAAGTAGTTAGGTGTGTCATGGTCCTTAGTGCCTGGTGGAATTCAATCCACAGTCTCAGGTTGTGACAAAGAGGGACTGTTCTTAATGTTTTCTCTGAATACTATAGGGGCACCTCAGTTTCCCTTATGCATTTCTTAAGTCTCTAGGCGGTGGGATAAGGGGTGTAATTGTTGCAGAGCAAAGGGCCAGTGTACAGAAATGGCTGACACTCTGTCTCCTGGCAACTAATGGCCTTGACCCTTTCCCCCTGCAAGGTGATAGCTAAAGGTGTTGGAGAACAAAGGAATCAGGTGACCTCCTGGCCCAGGAAAGGGACAAAGCTCAGAGGAGGAGGGGCTGGAGGGTGAGGCAGTTTGGGGCTGGCTGGGGATGTGAGTGAGGGGCAGACTTGGTTGTCTGACTCACTGCCCCCCAAAATGGACCCAGCTGAGGGGTCCTGTTCTCTGTACCTACAAGCTCTGTTTTAGACCCTGTTCCTGTCATCTAATAAACCTGTGTTTTACTGGCTGGCTGAGAGTCACATTGGGGTGCAGGACCCTCTGGCTTCCCCAGGACCCTGCCTGGGTGGACTTGCTGTGGGAAGTGCACGGAGGGGCAGAGGATGCTGAATGCTCCAAGGAGAGACGCAGGAAGGTGAAGCCGTGTGAGCTTCGTACCCTGGAGACAGTCTGCTCACAGAGAGGAGACTTCACCAGAGTCCTGACTGGCTTTGTGGGGGAGCAGTTCCAGAGAATTGCCCGGGGACTCCGTGACACAGATCGCCCCCAGATAGTGAGTGTTCCCTTGTGCCAGAGGGGCACGTTTGCTGACCACGGTCTTTGTCCTGGAGCTTTGGACTGTTTTTTAAGTTACGTCTACACTGCAATAAAACACCCTTGGCTCGTCACTATCAGCTAATTCAGGCTCGCAGGGCTCAGACTGCGGGGCTGTAAAATTGCAGTGCAGATATTGGGGCTTGAGCTGGAGCCTGGGCTCTGGGTCCCTCCCCTATTGCAGGGTCTTAGAGCCTGGGCTTCAGACCAAACACCTATACTGCAATATTATAGCCCCACAGGCCTGACTCAGCTGATGGGCCAGCTTTGCCTGTTTTACTGCAGTGCAGACAGACCCATAGAGAGCATGAGCGTGTGGATCAGAAGCTGCAGAGAGGAGACATCTGCTCAGTGACTTATGTGTAATGAGCTGGTGGTAGTACTCCTAGCTAGTCTAGTTACTAGGGAGAAGGTGCAGTGCCTGTACTATAAAATCATACTGACAATTGTTACCCTGTTTAACCTCCTCACTAAAGAGACTGAGGACTGAGTGGGTATCGAGGCTGAAGTAGATGTGTTCCCTCCAAAACAGAGATGAGTTGCACTGTTAGGAAGTCATTTGTGGGAAGCTTTCTTTTACATTGCTTATGCAGTGTTTTGTCTGTGGATAGAGGATTTTGGTCTCCAGGGCTGTAAACAGAGCAGCTTCTGCAGAGTTCACTTACATTTATGTTTTAATTTCTGAAGCACCCCTACTTGAAGGCTTCAGGGTACCCCAAAATATTATCAATGAATACTAGAATGCCAGAAAGGCAACATAGCCCAATAAACAGATAAACTTCTGAGATGTTTAAAATAGGGCTGTCAAACGATTAAATAAATTAATAGCTCAATTAATCACACTGTTAAACTATAATAGATTACCTTTTATTTAAATATTTTGGATATTTTCTACATTTTCAAATGTATTGATTTCAATTACAACACAGAATACAGAGTGTATAGTAGTCACTTTATATTTATTTTTGATTACAAGTATTTGCACTGTAAAAAAACAAAAGAAATAGTATTTTTCAGTTTGCCTAATATAAGTACTGTAGCGCAATCTCTTTATCATGAAAGGTGAACTTGAAAAGGTCGAATTATGTACAAAACCCCCGCATTTAAAATTTTACACTGTTTTATTTTTGGAGCCTGCAAGTCCACTGAGTCCTACTTCTTGTTCAGCCAATCACTCAGACAAACAAGTTTGTTTTCATTTGCAGGAGATATAATGCTGCCTGCTTCTTGTTTACAATGTCACCTGAAAGTGAGAATAGACATTCACATTGCACTGTTGTAGCTGGTATCACAAGATATTTACGTGCCAGATGCGCTAAAGATGTCTCGTCATGCTTCAACCACCATTCCAGGGGACATGCGTCCATGCTGATGACGGGTTCTGCTCGATAACGATCCAAGGCAATGCGGACTGACATATGTTCATTTTTATTATCTGAGTGTTAGTCTACACTACAAGTTTAGGCTGAATTTAGCAGCGTTAGATCAATTTAACTCTGCACCCGTCCACACGACGAAGCCATTTTTGTCAACTTAAAGGGCTCTTAAAATTGATTTCTGTACTCCTCCCTAACGAGGGGATTAATGCTGAAATCGTCGTTGCCGGGTCGAATTTGGGGTAGTATGGACGCAGTTTGACGGTATTGGCCTTCAGGAGCTATCCCACAGTGCTCCATTGTGACCGCTCTGGACAGCACTCTCAACTCAGATGCACTGGCCAGGTAGACAGGAAAAGCCCCAAGAACTTTTGAATTTCATTTCCTGTTTGGCCAGTGTAGCATGCTGATCAGCACAGGTGACCATGCAGAGCTCATCAGCCGAGGTGACCATGGAGTCCCAGAATTGCAAAAGAGCTCCAGCATGGACCGACTGCGAGGTACTGGATCTGATTGCTGTATGGAGAGATGAATCTGTGCTATCCAAACTCCATTCCAAAAGACAAAATGCCAAAATATTTGAAAGAAATCTCCAAGGGCATGAAGGACAGAGGCTATAACAGGAATCTGCAGCAGTGCCGCGTGAAACTTAAGCTTCCAAAGAGGCAAATGGCCATTCTGGGTCAGAGCCCCAGACATGCCGCTTCTATGATGAGCTGCATGCAATTCTAGGGGTGCCCCCACCCCTGTTTGTGGACTCCTGCAAGGTGGGAGTCTCACGCAACAGGAATGAGGATTTTGGGGATGAGGAGGAAGATGAAGAGTAGGAGGTTTAGCACACAGCAGGCAAGCAGAGAAACCATTCTCCCCAACAGCCAGGAACTGTATATCACCCTGGAAACAAAACCCTCCCAACCCTTGCAAGGTGGGCTCCTGGATCTGGACACCACTGGTGAGTGTACCTTTGTAAATATAATACATGGTTTAAAAGCAAGCCTGTTTCAATGATTAATTTACCCTGAAGACTTGGGATGCATTTGTGGCCAGTACAGCTACTGCAATGCAGTCAAGCAACATCCGTTCTTTATCTCTCTGTGTTATCCTCAGGAGAGCGTTATCATTCATGGTCACTTGGTTGAAATAGGGGAATTTTTTTAAGGGGACATTCAGAGGCGGCCATTCCTGCTGGGCTGTGTGCCTGTGGCTGAATAGAAATCATCCCCGCTGTTAGCCACGTGGAGGGGAGGGGGTGAAGTGATCATCCCAGAGAATTGGGTCTGAGGGGGGGTTTAATTGGGTTTGTTTTGCACGTTAACCCAAAAACCGCAGCCCCTCCTTTTAAATGGCCAACCCAACGGGTGCTTTGTATGGGAAATGAAGACGCTGCTGTTTGAAACCGTTTCCACATGTTATGAAGGTTAGAGAAGCCAAAAGACTGTGGCTTGCCATGGCTGCCTGCAAGCCAAATTCTGTTGCCCGGCCCTGCATGCGTGATCTCTCACACCAAACCAGCCGGCCCTCAATAGAAGAGGCAAAATGCGACCTTGTACCGAAGGCACATGTGCTATGTAATGTTAACAGCTTGGTTCACCATGAAAGAGTCTACCCATTGTTCTCTTAAAAAAATGTCTTTTTAAATACTACTCTCCCTTTTTTTTCCTCTCACAGCTGCAAATGTTTCAATGCTCCCCCTATCATCTCTGTCCCAGAGGCTAGCACAGATAAGAAGGCAAAAAAAACGCACCTGCGATGAAATGTTCTCTGAGCTCATGCAGTCCTCCTGCACTGAAAGAGCTCAGCAAAATGCATGGAGGCAGACAATGTCAGAGTCCAGGAAAACAAGATGAACACAAGGACAGGAGGAACATGTGAGAGGACAGGTGGCAGGAGCAAGAGTAGAGATGGTGGAAGCAAGATGATAGGTGGCGGCAGTGTGATGAGAGGAGGCAGGATGCAATACTGAGGCCACTGGAGGAGCAAACTGATATGCTCCGGCGTATGGCTGAGCTGCAGGAAAGGCAGCAGGAGTACAGACTGCCGCTGCAGCCCCTGTGTAACCAACCGCCCTCCTCCCCAAGTTCCATAGCCTCCTCACCCAGACGCTCAAGAACGTGGACGGGGGGAGAGGGAGGGACTCCGTGTACCCAACCACTCCACCCCAGAGGACTATCCAAACAACAGAAGGCTGGCATTCAATAAGCTTTGAAGCGCAGTGTGGCCTTGTCCTTCCCTCCTCCCCTCCTAACCAACCCCACCCAGTGCTTCCTTTCTCCCCCACCCTTCTTGGGCAACCTTGGCAGTTATCCCTCTCTTTGTGTGATGAATTAATAAAGAATACATTAATTTGAAACAACAATGGCTTTATTGCTTCTGCAAGCGGTGAGTGAGGTGGGAGGTCTTGGCTGACTTACAGGGAAGTAGAGTGAACCAAGGCAGCGGGGTTTTCATCAAGGAGAAACAAACAGAACTTTCACAACGTAATTTGGCTAGTCATGAAACTGGTTTTCAAAGCTTCTCTGATGTGCAACACGCACCGTTGTGCTCTTCTAACTGCCCTGGTGTCTGGCTGCATGTAATCAGCGGCCAGGCGAATTGCCTCAACCTCCCACCCCGCCATAAACATCTCCCCCTTATTCTCACAGATATTGTGGAGCACACAGCAAGCAGTAATAAGAATAGGAATATTGGTTTCATTGCGGTTTAAGCAAGCCAGTAAACTGCACCAGTGCACTTTTTCAATGTCCAAATGCACATTCTTCCGCTGCTCTGCACTTGCTCTGACTTCTGTCCAGGGTGCCCGTGTATGGCTTCATGAGCCATGGCATTAAGAGAGAGGATGGGTCCCCAAGGATAACTATAGGCATTTCAACATCCCCAACGGTTATTTTCTGGTCTGGAAAGTAAGTCTTTTGCTGCAGCTGTTCAGACAGACCCCAGAGTTCCTGAAGATACAAGCGTCATGTACCTTTCCCAGCCATCCCACGTTGATGTTGGTGAAACGTCCCTTGTGATCCACCAGTGCTTGCAGCACCATGGAAAAGTACCCCTTTTGGTTTATGTACTGGCTGCCAAGGTGGTCGGGTCCCAAGATAGGGATATGTGTTCCATCTGTTGCCCCATCATAATTAGGGAATCCCATTGCAGCAAAGCCATCCACTATGACCTGCACATTTCCCAGCATCACTACCCTTGATAGCAGCAGCTCAGTGATTGCTTTGGCTACTTGGATCACAGCAATCCCCAGTCCAAATTGATTCCTGACTGACATTGCAAGCTTCCAGAAGGCTATTGCCACTCACTTGTTAACTGTGAGGACTGCTCTCATCTTCATATTCTTGCACTTCAGGGCAGGGGAAAGCAAATCACAAAATTCCACAAAAGTGGCCTTATGCATATGAAAGTTTCGCAGCCACTGGGAATCAACCCAGACCCGCAACACTAAGCGGTCCCAGCAGTCTGTGCTTGTTTCCTGGGCCCAGAATCGGCGGTCCATGGCATGAGCCTGCCCCATTGCCACTAGGATGTCCAAATTGCCATGGCCCATACTTTGAAAGAAGTCTGTGTCCATGTCCTCATCACTCTCATCACTGCGCTGCCATCGCCTCCTCACCTGCTTTTGCAGGTTCTGGTTCTGCACACACTGCAGGGTAATGCGTGAGGTGTTTACAGCGCTCATAACTGCAGCGGTGATCTGAGTGGGCTGCATGCTTACCGTGGCATGGCATCTGCAGGAGAGCAGAGTGGGTAGCAGAAGCAGTGGTTGGAAGACAAGTTTTACAGACCTACTGCACCATCTACTGCCAGGACACAACAGCGGCAGTGTCTATTTGCTGAGCTGAGCGGGCTGCATGCTTGCTGTGGTATGGCAAGACAAGAGCAGGAGAGCAGAGTTGCAGTGGAAGCGGCAGATGATGACGGTCATGTAGAGGACCTGCGAGACCACCACGAGAGCAGAATGGTAGCGGAAGTGGTGGTTGGAAGACCAGGTTTGCTGACCTATTGCACTGTCTGCAGCCTGAACAGGAGAGCAGAGTGGCAGCAGAAGCGGTCGTTCGATGACGACGGTTAGCAGTCCTCCTGCACCATCTGCTGAAAGCAGTATGGCGCCTACACGGAAAAAAGGCACGAAACGATTGTCTGCCATTGATTTCATGGAGGGATGGGCAACTGATGACGTACCCAAAACCAACCTCAACAATGTTTTTGCCCCATCAGGCATTGGGAGCTCAATCCAGAATTCCAATGGGTGATGGAGACTGTGGAAACTGTGGGATAGCTACCCACAGTGCAATGCTCCGAAAGTCGATGCTAGCCTCAGTACTGTGGATGCACTCTGACTTAATGTGCTTAGTGGAGACACACACAATTGTCTGTATAAAATTGCTTCTTAAAAAATCAACTTCTATAAATTCGACCTAATTTTGTAGTGTAGACATACCCTGAGTCAGATGCTACCAGCAGAAGGTTGATTTCCTTTTTTGGTGGTTCGGGTTCTGTAGTTCTTCTTCGAGTGCTTGCTCATATCCATTCCAGTTAGGTGCGTGCGCGCCGCATGCACGTTCGTCGGAGAACTTTTACCCTAGCAACACTCGGTGGGCCGGCAGGGCGCCCCCTGGAGTGGCGCCGGCATGGCGCCTAATATATACCCCTGCCGGCCCGACTGCTCCTCGGTTCCTTCTTACTGCCCGTGTCGG
>NC_133776.1:7576184-7621138 GCF_003597395.2 Chelonoidis abingdonii | reverse complement strand
TGAGTGCAGTTATGTAAGAAAAAAAATCTACATTTGTAAACTGCACTTTTATGATAAAGAGATTGCACTACAGTACTTGTATGAGGTGAGTTGAAAAATACTATTTTTTATCATTTTTACAGTGCAAATATTGTAATAAAAATATATACACTTTGATTTCAATTACAACCCAGAATGCAATATATATGAAAATGTAGAAAAAACATCCAAAATATTTAATAAATTTCAATTGGTATTCTATTGTTTAACAGTGTGATTAAAACTGCAATTAATCATGATCAATTTTTTTGAGTTAATCTCGTGAGTTAACTGCAACTAATCAACAGCCCTAGTTAAAAAATATGCTTTGGTCATGATGAAATTCTATGGCTTGTGTCATACAAGAGGTCAGACTAGATGATTTGATGGCTCCTTCTCGCCTTAAAAAAGAAGAAAAAGCACCATCCATACAGAATATATATGCAGATTAGTTGAAACATAAATTCTGAGAGAGAGAGAGACTGCAGTGTAGAACATACATTTAGGATTTGTAGATCAGATCTTGAGCGAGACTGATCAGAAATCTGCTCAAAATGACAGGGCTTCAAAGTTTTGGATTTTATTAACGGTACTTCTATGTCTCGGTTTCCAAGAACAAAATCAGCATTCCAAGAGCGAGTGTTTGTTAGGTTTAGCGCTAGCATTTAGAAATCTGGTTCAAGACCACACATTTTATGTTAACATTTCTTGGTTTTGAAACACATTAAATGATTTGGAAATCTGCCAAAAGAAGTAATGATTTGTACTAATAACTTAAGTCTTGGGCAACATGATTTACTGATGGTGTCCTATAAATAAGACATGAGATCTATGAAGTGTGTATTTATTGCTTCATAAGCAAAAATCCTGCATAATACTTTTTGAAATTATGTCCTATGGTAGATGTCTATCTCTCTGTACTATGTAGATACAGTAACCATTAACCCCTCTGGTTTTCCTGGTGAAGCACAGCTAAACTTTACAGTGATAAGAACCGGAATAACGGAAAGCTCACCCTGCCCCAGTTAGTGGCCTGGAAGAAGATCACAAAATAGATGGCTTTGATGAGCCGGTTGAAGGAATCATCTTCACTGGAGAAGCGATGGCCAAAAACCACAGCACAAATCACATTTGCGACAGCATGGACAATGTGGGTATGGGGGTCGAAGGGTTTCCCTGCAGATACAGCCGGTGTTAGTTAGAACCACTGAATGGACTGTGGTGAGGAGTGTTAACAAGGACCATGAAGGAATCTGTACGATAGTACTAACAGTTGTACAACATAAAGGAGATTGAATACTTTTAGATAAGTGAGACGTTTTACAAAGGAGTGAATTCTGTTTAGTTTACATTAAATAGAGGAACTAGAACCTAGAGAGGACTTGCTTTTTCTGAAAGAACTGAAGGTATTTGTGAAGAGATTCTTGAAATTTATTTTATTTTAGTCCTTCTCCTTAACTATGGAACGATGAATATAATATGTTAATCTCTATAACTATGGAACGATGAATATAATATGTTTAGAGGAAACAAACCTTGCATCTATGTTTCCCCGTTTGGTCTGTGGCCTGTTTTGTGTGGAATTACTGCATTTTTGCTTCCACTGTGCCATGCATTGAAATAAGAGCATAGGTGCTCAAGTTTCTAGGCAGAAATTTTAATTTTTCCTTTCTACTGCCGAAGTTTTAGTTTCTTCCATCACTTCAGGAGCTCAGTTGCAGTTTAAAACTTAAGTTAATGTTTTTCAGAGAGTATAAAGACAAACATGGTTCAGCTCAAGGCTTTCCTCTGGGTCAAAAGTACATTTGTAAATGAAAAAGATTGTTACATCGTTCCTCTTTTAGAGCCTGATCCAGCTCCCATTAAAGGAGATGGAAAAACTGATTGATTACAGGTTTCAGAGTAGTAGCCGTGTTAGTCTGTATCAGCAAAAAGAATGAGGAGTCCTTGTGGCACCTTAGAGACTAACAAATTTATTTGAGCATAAGCTTTCGTGGGCTAAAACCCACTTCATCGGATGCATGCAGTGGAAGACATAGTGAGAGTTGGACTGGGGTCTTAGCGGAATATTTCCAAATATTCACATTTCCAAAGCTATTATTAAAAGGTAAGGTATATTATTCATTTCATATACACCTGGCTTCAATGTAAATTGATATTACATTCTACAAAACTGCATTGCAATAATGTTGTTTAGGTGGCAAAGAGAAGTGCTCAAAAGTTAGCAAATGCTAGATTAAAGATTGCCTGGGCAGTGTTAATTTCACTGTCTTGTGCATCCAGACTGAATAAAGGTCGTGTGTGTGTGTGAATGATCAGGTAATTAAAAGCTCTCATAATGAATTTTCACGAGAGGGAAAAATTCAGGTTCCAACAGCAATCTTAATTCTGACATTTCCTATCTTTCAAGTGCTTGACTTTGCAACCTAAATGACTATGATTTTAATGTGGTTTTCAATGTGTAATTCCCGGGGGGCGTTTCTAAAGGAAAAAGGGAAAATGCAAGCTATATTTTGTGCATTAATAACCGTCCCACCCACTCCTCCCATTCATCATCAGGGTTTGTACCCTGAACCTGCAGCATTGCAGCAGAGACTGCTGCCTCTGGAGTGACAGGACTATTTAGGCATTCCCTGTACAGCATGGGGTGCTGCTTCTTTGGTGGTGTAGGCCTGACTTTTTAGAATATTTATGTTCAGTTATTATTCTCTTGGCATTCTGCCACAATGTTACTGAACGACACAAGTGAGAGAAGGGAGATGGTGATTTTCAGTGGTTTATATTTCATCCAGGCCTGCATGAAATTTCATGGGAAAGGGAAAGGCATGTCTCTAGCCTGAGGGCCCACTCCCGGCCGAATTTCAAAGGTCTGCAAGCAATGGAATTGTAAAGCCTCTCACAAAAAGTCACAAGAATTTTGTGTAATGGAAAGTGTTTGGTAATTTTAAAGATAGGGATTGTTCCAGCTCCCCATGTTATCAATAGGACAGTGATACGAATGAGAAATAAAAATTGTTTTCAGTGTATTTAATTTAAAAAAATGTTAAATGTCAATCTGTACACTCAAACCTGAGCACTCCTCCTAAAGTGCTTCATTCGCTTAGGCAATTAAGAAACCCATAACAGTCCCCACCAGCATGAGGCACCATCTTTATATCATTCAAGAACAGACATGCTCTTAGGCTGCGGGAGTGATAACAAGTCGGTCTTGTATGTAGAGAACACCTTTTAAATTTCAATCTTTCAAAAATTTACCTTTCTGACTTGCAAAGACCTCCACCAGGTGTCTGGTCTCCTCCTGTATTCGGTGCTCCAGACTTTTCTTACCCAGTCCCAGGCTCTTTAGAAATGTCATGCCTAAGCGTCTCTGCTGCTTCCAAGTGTGACCGCTTGTCAGGAAAATACCTGAGGACAACAGAAACACCATTATGCTCTTGCTAGGATAGGAAGGACACCCTTTTATATAAATCTGGGTCATAGAATATCAGGGATGGAAGGGACCTCAGGAGGTCATCTAGTCCAACCCCCTGCTCAAAGCAGGACCAATCCCCAGACAGATTTTTACCTCAGTTCCCTAAATGAGCCCCTCAAGGATTGAACTCACAACCCTGGGTTTAGCAGGCCAGTGCTCAAACCACTGAGCTATCCCTCTTCAAAAGGCAAGTTTAAATTAAGATGCATTTTTCTAGTAAGAGGAAACAATGACATACTTTACAGATTTTGAGCTGTGATCTGTTACTTGGGTTTCTATCACCATTAGTATAACTATATATCTTTTTATAGTCACATCCCTGGAAACCATGGTGGCAGCTTTTGGAGAGGATAGAATAACCCATCTATTGGTGTGTCAGATGTGCTTAATTCTATAGGCAAACCTTTGAATACATGTCAGTTGTGGGGGGTTTTGTATGTGAAGACAGCCTCTTTAAAATTAAGCCAAATTAAGGTCAACTTGGTAGGCAAATTTTTCTCCGAATCCCATGGAAAAAGAAGAAGCAGAGCCAGTGATGTGTTATGTGAGTAAGTATTACAGGATTTCCCTTTTTTGGTCTGTTTTTCTCTTTCTTAATATTGCAGTTCTGAATGGAGCCTTGCTATCCAACTGTTTAAGTACCCCATGGCAAGACAGTATCTGGGAAGAATTCTCTGCCTTAGAATACCACCTTTATACTTCAATGTTATTCCTTGCAAAAGAGTAATATCTTTTACCTTTTTCTCCCATCAGATCCCTATAGAAGGGGGTGAGAGGCCGTCCAGAAATCTCTTCTGAATGGGAGATAAGGCCATCTTTTACTGCTTTGTATCCATTCAGTACAATCACAGGTGTCTGTCCCATCCACACTGTGTAAATGTTGCCATAGATGTTGGTTAACTGGAGAGTTGATAACCATAAGTCAGAAAAATTGACAGCAACCAGCAGATCTGTTAAAAGGCTTCTTTCGGATGTTTTCTATAACTTGGACTAAACTCATTTGCCTCTGACTGTATTGGATTAGAGTTTACAACAGAATTTAGCCTCCTGATGTAAGACACTTTGGGTTTGGAATGCCAGTCCTACTCCATTTTATGCAACATGGGTATTAAGCATTAGAACATCATTCAACAAGAAGGAAAACGCTGCAAAAGGAGAACCAAAGAGCTTCTGCTAAAATATTACATCAGCTCAAAGTTAAAGTGAAGGAACAGACACTTGTTAATTTTTCTTTTGTTTTTTTGTATTTGTTTTTTCCTTTTTGTTTTCATTTATTGTGAATTATTGTGTGTGTTTGCTTCTCTCGATGTCAGTGTAGGCAGAGAACTATTTTTACACATTGTTTCTTTTCTTACTGCTTCCCTGTGATTTTTCTTACCTTCCTTCTCATTACCTTTTCTCAGGTCAGACTTGTATTTTCTCCTGAAACTGGCTTGACTTGAATTTCTTACTGTTGTAATTATTTAAACTGTTTCTCAAGAGAATGGCACTTCAGCAAAACAGGAATACAGTTTTTTCTGCTCCATCTTAAAACCAATTGTCTGGGTTATTGCAAAATTTTGTTTTAGGGTGTACAGTTGGCCATGGTATGGAGATCAAAGTTCTCACAGCCTGGAGACATTTCACTGATATCAGTGCCAATATATCATAGTGCCTCCTGCAAGAAAAGTCCTGCCATGGATGACTTATAGAATGAGATACCCACAATATATATAGCAGAGAGTGAGTCCCAGCCGTCAGCAGAATATGAGTTGCTTTTTAGAAGAAGGCTGAATCTTCTGTATCTATTACCTAGTGCCACTCGCAGTCAGGAAGAAATACCAGAGAAGCAACAACCTGTTCTGCCTCTGGCAAAACAGGATATCTAAATTGTCTCAGAACCACTTTGGAAACAATAGGGCTTGATCCAAAATCCAGTGAAGGCAATGGAAAGACTCCCAGTGATATCAATGCGTTTTGGATCAGGATCTCACTGCTTCACACTGGGCTTGTGATGATAAAGTCTGTACATTATAAATATACGTATTTGGACATTCTTAGAGAGAGAACAACAAAAGGAAAGAAGAAAAATAGCAATTGAAAGTGATTATTCTTTTTTCCCAGCAATGCAGTTCCCCACGTCTCTTGTGTTTAGTAATGATTAAGTCAGGTTGAGGAATACCCTGTAATTGACTAGGTAACTCCTGTGCAATATCAATTTTAAATCCATTTGAATCATTCTAAGCCTCTCTACTTCAGTCAAGTCCAGAATTCTCCTTAAATAAATACCTTAAGAAGATCTTCTCGCTGAAGTTTAAAGTCCAGCAGCCATAAGTTGCCAATAATGGGCAGGGGAGTTGGTCCTGGAGGAAGCCGTCTACGTGTCCATTGCAACTTCAGAAACTGCACAATCAGGAGAAACACAATCAGAGCGACTGAAACCTCAGTTATCCCCAACATCTCACCATGCTGCGTTATCAATTTCCTTTCTGCCTGGGCACTATCTCTCTGAAAATTGTTTTGGAGCTGCATAGACTGAGCTCACTTTCTGTTGGGTTCTAGTTCTTTGCCCTTTCTAGTCATCTCTCACTCTCTCTATTGTTTCGTCTCTTAGTTTGGCAAGTGTAGAGTGTATCAAAGGCAATTTTAGGAAACTTTGAAATATGTGATCCATTTCAGTTAGCCAAACCACGCCTACCTTGTTCTGTGATCTCCCAACGTGTGACCTATTTCTCTTTCCAGTGAGAAACTCTCCTATTTAGGATGGATACCAGGGCTACATGCTATTGGCTCTGAAATTGTGATCCATTGGCATCTGGACTCTCATAGTGTTCCCAGCAGCTGAAATGCATTAAAAACAGCTAAGCATATGTTAATTTGATCATACAAAGTGATTGTTATAATTGCAAATGGGAGGGAAGGCATCCACAAGATACTGTAGATGATTGATTAATACCTTATTTAGCAAAGCAAACAAACCAAAACAAGCTAATATAACTGAATATATCAGGAAAATAGTTTGAAGATAAAATATATATATATATGATATGATATGATATTAAACTGAAGCCACTGTGAAAGGGGCCTGTGACTAGTAAGAGTATAAAAAATGATTCTCTTCACTGGAGCGTTTTGGTGCTGAGTGCACAAAGACGCAGGGGCTTGGACTCCTGGATGGATGCTCCATCCAGTCTGCCTGTTTGGGATTTGGAGGGTTTGAATTTGAAGGATTGTTGGCTGCTGTGGGGAGAAGGGAGCAGGATCCTAGAGGGGGGTCGGAGAGCTAGACTACGGTCATGAGGGGAAGCGGGGCTGGGTCCATCTAAGAACAGGTTGTCCCTGTTGGAGTAGAAAGTAGGAAGATTTCTGAACACTTTTTAGGTTTATGTTGTGTTTAGTCTGATTGACAAAACACTAGATGTTTTGTTTAAACCCAGCAGAGGTTGGAGGTGTAATCAGTCGGTAGGTATTTAAGAGATCTGCAGGGCCCTTGAAATAAAGTTAGGAGAAGTAGACAGGATCACTCTATTCACAGGCAAGCATCCTGAGATAACGGGAGTACAAAGGCTGTACTGGCAACCCAGAGACACTGGTGTTGAATAAGGTGTGTGTCCAGGAAAGGTCAGGTCATGGCATCTGGCTAGGATGATCAAATTTGCTGACAGACTTGGCATGGACCACTTTGGGCCACTCCCAGACATGCAGCGCTTCCTAGAATTATTTATTTGTTTGTGATGTGTACATTTCTTTAGAAGTGGACCTTAAGTACCGTCTTTTCACTCAATTTTTGTTACCTTTGCTATAAAATGGCTGCCTTTCTTTCCCTGTTGATCGCCTGCTGAAGATCAAATCTTCCAACTTGTGCAGTTTCTGGATAAGTTCTTTTTTTTTTATTTATTGTTTTTGGCACCTTTGAAAATAAATGATAATGAATGTTTCCTCTGTATCTGAGGAATGAATCTGACTGTGTAGAATTCAGCTCAGCTAAGCTCTTGTAAACTGCTTGTTAATAAGCAAATATATAAGGTCTGTGGAAGAGGTAACTCTGCTCCTTCAGATTTTACGAAGCCCATCAAAATGGGACATTCTTCTTGCAGTTTTTCAGAAGTTTGTGGAGTGGTGGATGATGCCCGGGAATAGAGCTGGGAGGGGGAAGTTTTGTCCATATTGAGCATGCAGAGCTAACTTCTGTAAAGACCTGGGGCCAAGATTTTTCAAGTGTCTGACAGCCGGAATCAGAGCCAGATATTTAAAAGAGCATCCAACATGCTGCGCTCTTCTGAACCGCCAGCCCCTTGTTTAGGTGCCTAAATGGAAGCTGTGCTCTTCTGGTTCCAGTTGTGTGTCCTGAGCACATTTGAAAAGGTTATCAGCTAGAAAATGTTCAGTGTTTACAGGTTAACACAGGGATAAAATAGCTGTTACCTGACTTTCCATCCTCTCACTGCATTTCAGGTCTCCCCTGCCATGCCTCCTGTCCCCTTCACCCCACAGCCCCTATTTCAAGACCAGGTAGCACACAGCTCCATGGCATCTGGTCCCCAACCCACAGTTCACTTCCCCCATCACCATGTCATCACCTGGACTCCTGCCCCTCTGTTTCTCTCATCCCTTATTCCCTACTCCAGCAACAGTACTGCCAATAGCAAGAGTTCCAAGAGGCAATGTTTCTCACCCCGTGCGGTAACTGTAGTTCTGCATTGTGCGCGTCCCTATGGGCGCTTCACTTCAGGTGCACATGCGCCTCTCAGGCCCTTGAGCAGAGACTTCTAGCTAGCAATGCCCGTTCGGCCCGCACGTGCGCCCTGTGCCGTCTTGTGGCAGACACCGAGGCAACAGAGGGGTGTATGGGCAAACTGCCCTTAGTTCCTTCTCTACGCAGTCATCCCTAGGGAACAACCGAAGCAGAGGGTAAGGAGGGTGGGTAGTGGAGCACCCATTGGGGGACACAATTAAAAAAACTACAGTTACTGCACAGGGTGGGTAACATTTCCTCCTTTGAGTAGCATCCGTTTGGGTGCTCCACTTCAGGTGGAGAGAAGGCCTCTGATGCTGATCTGGGAGGGAGGGTGGGAGGGGATGTAGCCCCACTACAGCTGCTCAGGGGGTCTCTGCCCCACTCAAAGCACACCGAGGAGGCTGCAGCACACCTGCCTCTATCAACAGAAGGGGGGAAACACGGGCCGTTCAGGTGACGTTCCTGAGCTGACAGTGCTTTCGAGAGAGATTACGACAGCTCCTTCCAGAACTAGCCTGAAACTGCAAACCTTGCAATAGCACCAGAAGTGCTAGCAATGGCAGGCATGTGCAGCAGCGGGGAGATCCAGTTCTCAGGTGAGGAGGCAAGGGGACGGTTGGAAATGCTGGGTTCAAATAAGGTGCTAGCTTCAAATGTACAGCTCTGAAAACTCACCCTGAGATCTGAAAGTCGCACTGTTGTTTTTTTCCTTCCTACCCATTGTCTTTAGTGCATTTGCATAGGTATAACACTTGGGAGCTTGGCAACGAATTCTGTTTACGATGCACCAGCAGCCACAGAATCCAGCTCTCTCTCTTTTAGCCATTTGGCTCTGCATGGCTAACTCAAAGAAACAAAAAATAAGCTGATATGGGTCTGATCCCCACAGGCAGTAGGTGCGCATTGAGTCAGAAGGGCCATCTGACCATTCACTTTAAATTAACAAGATGTTTGGCACTCTGATTTCTCTTAATCCACGTGACAATTGAACACAACAAAACAAAAACTCACAGCAGAAAGGCATAATCACACCTGTAGCTTGTTTGGCATTTAACTGAATTCCCGAGAGTTCATACTGTACTTAACGAATTATTGACACTAAAATGTTGGATTCAGTAGCAGGTACACAATGTGCACAGAGTCTGATTCAGTAACCTTGATTCTGATGAAGAGATATGAGTCTGGAAACTGTAGCTGGCCCACTGAAATAACTGCTTAAATGAGATATATTATTACATTTTAGTGCCAATAATTCGTTAAGTATAGTAAAAGTTAAGTCTCCCTAAAAGAGAGAGGGAGATGAAGAGAGCTGGATTCTTTGGCTGCTGGTGCATCATAAACAGAATTCTTTGCCAAGCTCCCAAGTGTTACCACCTATGCAAATACACTAAAGACAATGGGTAGGAGGGAAAAAAAAACAGTGCAACTTTCAGATATAAGGATGTTTTCAGAGCTGTAAATTTGAAGCCAGCGTCTTATTTGAAGCCAACATTTCAAACCGTCCCCTCGTCTCCTCACCTGAGAACAGGATCTTCCTGAAGTTTCACATCTCTGCTGTTGAAAACCATTCTGCTGCTGTTGCAAGTTTTGCAGTTTCAGACTAGTTCTGGAAGGAACTCTCGTAATCCCTCTCAAAAGCACTGTCAGCTCAGGAACGACACCTGAACTGCCCGTGTTTTCCTCCTTCTGTTGATAGAGGCAGGTGTGCTGCAACCTCCCTGGTGTGCTTTGAGTGGGGTAGAGCCTCTACCCCACACAGACACACAGCTCCAACGGATGAATTCCCCAATCCAGCATTTGCGGTCAGTCCCCAGGTAAACCCTTTGGCTCATGTGGGTAAACCTCTGCCCAGGCCTTGGATGTGGCCATTGCTTTGGGCAGAAGTCTCCACTGCTTCAGCCATGACCACAAAGTGGGTATGTCATTGCTTCTGTCTTTAGCCTGAATGAAAGGCGCTCAGCGCGCCTATGAATTTCAATCAGGTCTGTGGTTGATGGCAGCCAATAACCTCTTTCAGTACAATTCTGTCATGAACCAGATTAAAATCCCCTTTCCTACTACATGTACTGACAGCAATCATGGTGATCAGCTTCCATCTTCCTCACTAGTGCTTCTTCCTCTTCTGGTGGGCTGGTGCCAGGAAAGACTCAAGTTCCGTGGCAAATTCCACAGGCCCTCAAAGGCATGTCTATAGGGCACGTTAACATGCGGCAAGCTGGGGTGTCAGTCTACAGTGGCCTCACCTGCTACGCCACACACTGACTGGCCATGCGGACCCTGCTACTGAGCACTAAAAGTTCTGTAAAAGTGTCTCATATGCACCTTATAGACTTTAAAGGGTCAGAAGGGACCAATATGATTATCTAGTCTGACCTCCTGCACAAAGCAGGCCACAGAATCCTACCCATCCACTTCTATAACAAACTCCTAACCAATGTCTGAGTTATTGAAGTCTTCAAATTGTGGTTTGAAGACCTCAAGCTGCACTCCCAGCCACAGCTGGTGCCCCAGGGCCTTTAAATCTTGAGAGGCCACGCCTCTTCTGGATGAGGCCACGCCTCCTCTGGATGAGGCCACACCCCCTCAGGACTCTGGTGTGACGAACTGGGACTGTTCCTAATGTTTGCTCTGAATACTGTGTTGGTGCCTCAGTGTCCCCTAGGCAGTTCTTAAGTATCTTGGTGGTGGGATAAGGGTGTGTGATTGCTACAGAGGAAGGGGCCAGTGCCCCTAACTGCCGCGCACTCTGCCTCCTAGCAACTGATGGCCTGGGCCCCTCCTCTGCAAAGGTCAGGTGCGGCTGAGTGTTGGCAAGCGGATAGTGCTCCTGAGCCGATTGAGTGAGAGAGGGGAGCTGGAGGGGGTTGTCTGGGGCTACTGGGGGATAGGTGAGTGCAGACTAGGGTGGTGGCTCACTGCCCAGCCGATGTTCCAGGCCGAGGGTCTGGTCGCTGTTTCAAGCCTCTGTTTTCTAACCTGTTTCTTGTCTCGACTACCTCTGTTTTGGCTGCGCTGGAGTCAGTCTGGCACTGCAAGTGGGGTGACACCTGTGGTTCGGCCCCGTGGGTGGGCTCGTGTATTGCTGAGTTGCGCGCTGTGGGAGCCCACGGGGGGTAACGGGTTGCACATGCAGGAGAGACCCAGGAAGTGAAGACGTGTGAGCTTCTTGCCCTGAACAAGTCTGCTCCAAGGGAGAGGAGGCTCCCCAAAGTCCTGACTGGCTTAGTGGGGAGCAGTTCCAGAGCATCGCCCGGTGACTCCGTGACATCTGGCAGTACTGGTAAATCCTGTAAGTTACTTTCACCTCTAGTTCAGCCCTGCAACAGACTTTTTAGAGAGTAGCCCTCTAAAGCAGTAGTAAAATGCTGACAATATACGAGACTCTTATAGGGCTGGTTGTGTTTCTCCTGATAGTGCAGTTTCTGAAGTTGCAATGGGCACATAGACACCTTCCTCCGGGACCAACCCCATTCCCCATTCTTGGAAGCTTGTGGCAGATGAATTTTAAAGTTGATCATGACAGTTTCAATAAGGTATGTATTTCCAGATATCTAACTAATGGACTAATAAGCTGACAGGGAAAATTAGTGACATTTATTGGTAGTATAAGGTAGGTTTTTTTTCATGCTAAAGAAAGTTTTATCTTAAGAATTGGAGATATGAAAGTCAACTTGGATCCTTCTGTCATTTTTAAATAGGGATTGTGTCAAATGTATATGGAACCTTGATGTGTGTAAGAATTAAACACCACTGAGGACAGGATTTCTGCCTCATGAAGAGGAAGAAGGAATACATTTTCATATTGTAGAAATGTTCAAATATATCGGATTGACCCTTAAAGCACTGGCTTTTGTTTAGACTTCCCATTAAATAAATGTTTAGAAGGATGTAAGATATGTGCTGAAAAACCAAATCTAGTCATCTGCCACTCCCGTTTGTCCATAATTTAAACTGGGGTGGTGTATAAACCGTGCAGAAGAGGGAGTCCTGCTCCATCAGGTTTTATGAAGCCCATCAAAGTGGCACCTGTCCAGCAGACTTCAGGAAGTCTGTGGGGAGGAAGATACACCTGGGTAAGATGTTAGGTGGCTGATGATGCAGGGGAATAGAGCTGGGAGGAGAGAGGTTTTGTCCACACTGAGTGTGTGAGGACAGATTTTATAAAATGCTCAACACCCACAACTGGGATCAGATTTTCAAGAGAGCAACCAATGTGCTGAGCTCTTTAGAAAATCCAGCCACTAAATCTGGCTCCAACTGTAGGTGTGAGACTTTGTCATCTCCCCACAACCCCTTTGTGTGTCCTTTTCCTTCCTTACCTTATTTCTTCTTCTCTTTCCTATCCCCCTCCCTTGTTGCCTCCTGTCTAATAGGAGTCTGGTCCAGCTGGCCAAGACTTTCTATTTGGCAATACAAGTGTAAGCCTGGTCAAAGGAGCAGTTAAAAGCAATGCCCTAAACAGCCTGATGCTAGTACAAATTTGCCAGGTGTCGGAGTGGCTGATCGCTCTGTGTGCCATGCCTGTGTTTTTCCAGCAATGAGGTTGCAAGCAGGGACGGCTCCAGGCACCAGCGAAGGAAGCTGATGCTTGGGGTGGCCAATGGAATGGAGCGGTATGTCCAGGTCTTTGGTGGCAATTTGGCAGCAGGTCCCTCAGTCCCTCTCAGAGCAAAGGACCCTCCACCGAATTGCCACCGAAAAATGAAAGCGGCACAATGGAGTTGTCACCGAAGTGCCGCCAATTGTGGCTTTATCTTTTCTTTTTTTTTTTCCTTTTTCCCGCTTCTCCGCTTGGGGCGGCAAAAGAGCTGGAGCCGGCCCTGGCTGCAAGGAAGAGTCAACACCAGAGACAGAAATGGCATTTTTTATCTTTGCTGTTCTTTTCTCTCCCCTCGTGCGTTTGTCTAGTTTTGTCTGCTAAGAAATGGGATTGGGCTTTAACAAGGAGCCCGAGCTCATCTCAACCAACGTCTCTTTTCCCCGGAAAGACAACGTGCACCATCTTTCATACTGACTAAGAGGCTGTTAAATAGAGGGGTGGTCTCCTTCTAAAAACTTTCTCAAGCTACAGGGGTAGGGAACAAGGGACACTCTTAAAATGAAAGGCTTACTTAGTGCTTTGCCTTTCAAATGCTTTAACTGTTTTTCCTTCTTTTTCTCTGTCTTTAATAGGATTGGTCATGGTGTTTGCCATGGTACAAGCAGGCTGAGGTTTCTGTATACCTAACCCCAAACCTTGCTTAAAACTCTTTAATGTTGGACAGCGACAGGGTCATGTTCACACATTCGGGCCCATTTATATAATCCTAAATGAATTCAACTGTGCTGTGGAAGCAGAACAAAAAGACAGTCCCTGCCTCAGTGCTGAACCCCTGAATCACTCTTCTCAAAGAAGAGAGCAGGTTCATCATGTCTAGGGCCCTACCAAAGTCACAGTCCATTTTGGTCAATTTCACAGTCATAGGATTTTAAAAATAGTAAATTTCATTATTTCACCTATTTAAATCTGAAATTTCACAGTGTTGGGATAGTAGGGGTCCTGCCCCTAAAAGGAGTTGTGCGGGGGTTGCAAAGTTAGTGTGTGTGTGGGGGGGTTAGCAGTACTGCTGGCCTCACTTCTGTGCTGCTGGTGGCGGTGCTGCCTTCAGAGCTGAGCAGCTGCAGAATGGCAGCTGCTGGTTGGGAGCCCGGCTCAGAAAGCAGAGCCGCCGCCAGCAGCAGGGCCGCCCAGAGGGGGGGGCAAGAGGGGCAATTTGTCCCAGGCCCCGGGCTCCGCAGGGGCCCCACAAGAGTTTTTCGGGGCCCCTGGAGCAGGGTCCTTCACTTGCTCCGGGGGGCCTGGAAAACTCTTGCGGGGCCAAGCCCCAGAGCTTCTTCCAGTCCCGGTCTTTGCCGGCGGGGGGGGGGTCCTTCCGCTCCAGGGTGGAAGGACTCCCCGCCAGGAACTTATTGCCGAAGTGGGACCTGCTGCTGAAGTGCAACCTGGTCTTCGGCGGTAATTCGGCGGCGAGGGGCCCTTCCATTCCGGGACCCGCTGCAGAAGTGCCCCGAAGACCTGGGATGGGGGCCTCCCGCCACCAAATTACCGCCGAAGAGCGGGCTGCACTTCGGCGGCAGGTCCCGCTTCGGCGGTAATTCGCCGGCGGGGTCCCCCGCTGCGGGTCTTCGAGGCACTTCTGAGGTGGGTCCCAGAACGGAAGGGCCCCCCTTCCGCCAAACAGGGCCGGCTCTAGGCACTTTGCAGTGCAGGGGGCGCCCTGCCGTTTGCCGGTCCCGCGGCTCCAGTGGACCTCCCGCAGGCATGCCTGCGGATGCTCCACCGGAGCCGCGGGACCAGCGGACCCTCCGCAGGCATGCCTGCGGGAGGTCCACTGGAGCCGCCTGCCAACGACGGCCCCAGGCCCCCGGAATCCTCTGGGAGGCCCTGGCCAGCAGCAGCGCAGAAGGATGGCCTGGCATGGTATTGTCATCCTTACTTCTGCGCTGCTGCCTGCAGAGCTGGGCCCTCAGTCAGCAACCGCCACTCTGGCTGCCCAGCTCTGAAGGCAGTGTAGAAGTAAGGGTGGCAATACTGCGACCCCCTGAAATCTGTATACCATAGGGTAAAAGCACAGAAAAGACCAGATTTCACAGTCCATGGCGCGTTTTTCATGGCCATGAATTTGGTAGGGCCTAATCATGACTGTTTGGCATGATATTTTTTCACCTGTGCTGTTCTGGCACTGGTCCAACCCACAGATGGCAGAAGTTTATGGCAACATCTTCACTTTGTGGCTGGGACACACCCCTGGGGTCGTGCTGCATGGGTTCCAAGCAGTGAAAGATGGGCTGAACACCCACCTTGAAGAGTTTTCTGGACAGCTGAAGACCCCTTTCTTCAAACGATTTGCAAATGGAAAAGGTAAATCTTCCCCCTCCTCTGTCTTCTCCTGCACCCTACACTGTGTTGCTCCTTCTCCTCCTCACTCTTCCTCTTGCCTTTCCACTCCTCTGCATACATTCAGTCTCCCTCTGGCTCCCACATATTCACCTCCCAGTACATATGCATTTCCCTGAATCCCTCCATCTCTTCCAAGTCCCATTCCTACCTCACACAGTCGCTCGGCTCCTCACCGGTTCCTGTTCGGTTCCTTAGCTGCCCTGCCTTTGCTTTATGGTTGTCTTCCCTTATGGCAGCACTGGAAACAAAGGGGGCGAGTGATCATTTTTACTAGGGGCAAGCAGAGGCTGTGGGGAAATTGTTGCCATCAGGAATTCATTCCTTTGTGAAGTAATGGGAAAAAGCCGCCGTTGTGAATAAGGGCAAAATTCACAAGAGGGATGCTTGTAATCCTGAAATCAAGAGAAACTTTTCTGAAATCACCAAAGATCACAAGACTGCCTCAAAATATTTAAAAAAAAAAAAATGTGAACTGCTAATTCCAACTCCTTATTCTCTTTCCCCGTGGTTCTTGAGAAACAGATGGGGCTCCATTCTTTTTCTCTGAGGGGCTAATCGGAAATAGCCGTTCAGAGGCCTGATGTCACCACACTGATCTTGCTCTGTCTGGTGCCTCCAGCCCATGTGCTACAGAGACTCCAAGTGAGGATAAAGTAGCTCATGGCCCCACCGGGAGTCCCTGGGTGCATTGGAGAAGTCCCAGCCCCACGTGATATCCACAGGAGGGGATGCTGCACGCTGCACTACACAAGTCATCCGGTAAATACAACATAGGGTCTGTTTCACTGTTGTGTTCCATCTTGTGTCATCATTTACACCTGTGTGAAGTGGGTGCAAAATGCTGTCAAATCAGAGTGATGATGTTTTACACTCTGCATTGGTGTAAGTGACGGCACAAGGTGCAGGGTAATAGTGAATGGGGATTGTTGTGGCTAACGACTGGAACATCAAAGGTGAAACTTAGTCCCACTGCCCCTAATAGCCAGCAGCCAGGATGTAATTGCACCCCTTAAACTCAGCAAGACTTCCTTACACACAAGCTGCAGTTAGGGAACCTTTGGTTGAAGTATTAACTAATGGGGTTAGTGGAAATGGGGTTAGTAGGGCAGCGGTATAGTCTGAAATGAAACTCGATACAATGTTGAACAGAAATTTGGGATGAGGCCTTGGAACCTCCGGGTCTTTCTGGAATATGTTATCAGGTGGGTGGGCCATCAGGGACTGCAGTGCCAAAATTCTCTCCACTGAGGTTCTGGTCATTAAGAAGAAAAACTTCAGCAAAAGGTTGTATAGAATGTAAGACTCAATGGGCTCAAAGGACCTCCCATAAGTTTGGTTAACAGTATCTGCAACCCCAAGATGTCCCTGATGGACTGCTGAGGACTTTCTGGTGGCCAGCGGAAACCCGGCTGGTCACATGGTGCCTCCTTGTTTCCAAAGTGCATTATAAGAAGCTAAAAGCACTCTGCTAAGGCTTTGTCCAGGTAAACCGCTGCTCTAATTCCCACAGGAGTGGATTTGTGATTGTGTCTCCCAACATTTACAATCTCTTTATTAGGATGTGGTCCATCTTATGAAAATGGTGGGAAAGCCTGTCTTAGAATGAGACCTGAGGAAGAGCTTGTACCGTCCACTAACAGAAGTCGGTCCAGTAAAAGTTATTCCCTCACTTACCTTGTCTGTCCTAGAATTAAGCTGTTGAGAAGGTCCAAGAGAATATTTGTGGCCTTTGGAGAAAAGTCTCAAAGTCAAGTGACCTTGGCTTAAAGGCTATTGATGTGGATAAGGATTTACACCCCTTCATGCCCTGAACTAGAGGATGTGCCTATGTCTGAATGTCTCAGGGCTCAGTCAGCTCATGAGGGGACAGCCACAATGGCACGTAGCTGCACTGAGCCTTTATATGAACTCTGTAGGGCTGCTGGAGCTTGCTTCACACTCTTACTAACCACTATTCTCAGACTAGATGACTATAATGATCCCTTCTAACCTTAAGTCTATGAGTCTTGACACTGCATCAAGAGCAGAGGCTGGTTTGGGAAGGGCAGCTATTCGACTGTCAGGGCTCCCTAACCCTCCTTCCCAAGGAGGTCACTGCTGGATAAATGCCTCCTGGGAAGCTCTGTGAAGATAGTGTCGTGAAGGAGAAAACAGGGTTACCTACCTATAGTAACTTACATTCTCTGGATGTGTGTCCTTCACACAGACCGTCCCTCCTTCCCTCTGCTTCAGAGTCCAGCTGCAAATATGGCATATGGGGGTAGTGAAGAAATGAGGGGCTGGAAGAGAGTGGGTTCTGTATACCCTCAATGTGTAGAGCTCAGGGGAATGGTGCAAACCCTTTAACTGCCAACCACTGCCCCAAAAGGGTCAGTGACTTTTTGTAACCATTCCTAAATTGGGTTTCTATGCAGGCAACTCAGTCAGAGAACAAGAATTACTGTTGGTAAATAACATCCATTTATCCTCAGCTTTTTAATCTCCCGTTTACAATAAAAAACATAAGAACGGCCATACCGGCTCAGACCAAAGGTCCATCCAGCCCAGTATCTGTCTACCGACAGTGGCCAATGCCAGGTGCCCCAGAGGGAGTGAACCTAACAGGCAATGATCAAGCGATCTCTCTCCTGCCATCCATCTCCATCCTCTGACAAACAGAGGCTAGGGACACCATTCCTTACCCATCCCGGCTAATAGTCATTCTAGTGTACTAGGCAATCAAAATGGCAAATGAAATTTAATGTGGATAAATGTGAAGTAAGTACATTGAAAAAAATAACCCCAGCTATATCATACAATATGATGGGGGCTAATTTAGCTACAACAAGTCAGGAAAGATTCTTGGGAGTCATCGTGGATAGTTCTCTGAAGATGTCCACGCAGTGTGCAGAAGCGGTCAAAAAAGCAAACAGGATGTTAGGAATAATTAAAAAGGGATAGAGAATAAGACTGAGAAGAAGTAATTTAGTGCCCTTATATAAATCCATGGTACGCCCACATCTTGAATTACTGTGGTAACAGAATGTGGTCTCCTAACCTCAGAAAACAAGGTTACTCGACCTCTGTAAACTGTTGTTTCTTCGAGATGTGTCTCGCTCATATCCATCTAGTAGGGTGTGCGCGCGCCGCGTGCACGTTTCGTCGGCATACTTTTTACCCTAGCAACACCCAGGTGGGCCAGCTGGGCGCCCCCTGGAGTGGCGCCGCCATGGCGGCTGATATATAGCCCTGCCGGCCCAACCGCTCCTCAGTTCTTCTTGCCGGCTACTCCGACAGAGGGGAAGGAGGGCGGGTGGAATGGATATGGAGCAACACATCTCGAAGAACACAGTTACAGAGGTGAGTAACCTTGTTTCTTCTCTCGAGTGCTTGCTCATATCCATTCTAGTAGGTGATTCCCAAGCCTTACCTAGGCGGTGGGGTCGGAGTGAGACGTTGCCGAAAAGCAAGACTGCTGTACCGGAAGGCGGCATCGTCTCGAGATTGGTCAACCAGCGCATTAGTGCGATGTAAAAGTGTGCACGGCCACGACCAGGTAGCCGCCCGGCATATGTCTTGGATGGGGACTTGGGCCAGGAAAGCAGCCGAGAGACCTGAGCCCGAGTAGAATGGGCGGTGATGCGACCAAGCGGGACGTGAGCCAATTCGTAGCACGTCCGGGATACACGAGGTTACCATGATGAAATCCTCTGGGAAGTTACAGGGAGACCTTTCATACGCTCTGCCACTGCTATGAATAACTGAGGCGAGCGTCTGAAGGCTTTAGTTCTGCTGATGTAGAATGCCACGGGCCTGGCGGACATCTAAGGTGTGCAGCTGCTGGTCCCGTATGGCGGCATGGTGTGCGGCTTCGGAAAGAAGACCGGCAGGAAAATATCTTGGTTAAGATGGAATGGTGAGACGACCTTTTGGAAGGAAGGCTGGGTGTGGTCGTAGCTGCACCTTATCTTTGTGAAGATGGTGTAAGGTGGGTCTACGACCAGCGCACGGAGCTCGGATACTCGTCTGGCAGAGGTGATAGCTACCAGGAAGGACGTCTTCCATGACAGATATAGTAAGGAGCAGGTCGCTAACGGCTCAAAAGGGGCCCCCGATGAGTCTAGAGAGTACCAGGTTCAGATCCCACGTAGGGGAAGGAGGCTTAACCGGAGGGTAAGTCTCTCCAATCCTTTAAGGAACCTGGTACGATGGGGTGTTGAAAACGTGGAAGTACCAGACTCTCCAGGATGGAAGGTGGAGATTGCGGCTAGATGGACCCTAATGGAAGAGAGGGCTAGGCCCTGGCCCTTGAGATAGAGCAAGTAGTCCAAGACTACAGAGACTGGAACGGCAGTCGGGACCATGGAACTCCGTGCACACCAGAATGAGAATCGCTTCCACTTCGCGAGATACGTGGCGTCCGCGTAGAGGTTTCCTGCTACCTAAAAGGACTGTTGGACCTCAGCTGAGCACCGACGCTCAGACTCGTTCAACCAGACAGGAGCCATTGCTGTCAGGTGTAGGGACGGAGGTCTGGTGGTGACGAAGCCTGCCGAAGTCCTGTGTTATAAGGTCCGGGTAGAGAGGTAGTGATATTGGAGGCGCCCGGGACAGGTCGAGCAGCATGGTGTACCAATACTGCCTCGGCCATGCCGGAGCGATCAGAATCATCCTGGCCTTGTCCCTGCGCAATTTGAGCAGGACCCTGTGGACTAACGGGAACGGGGGAAACGCATACAGGAGGCCCTTCGTCCATGGAATATGAGAAAGGCGTCCGAGAGGGAGCCCGGGGAGCGGCCCTGTAGGGAGCAGAAACATCTGACACTTCCTGTTGTCCTTGGAGGCGAACAGGTCTATCTGGGGAAAGCCCCACCTCCGGAAGACAGAAAACAGATGTCCGGACGGATGGACCATTCGTGTGTCAGGAACGATCTGCTCAGTCGGTCCGCTAGAGTATTCCGGACCCCTGGAGGAAAGAGGCTATCAAGTTTGATCGACTGGGCTATGCAAACATTCCCACAGTTTCAGAGCCTCTTGGCAAAGGGGGGGAAGATCGTGTTCCTCTCTGTTGTTTTATATAATACATGGCCGTCGTGTTGTCCGTGAAATGGCAACACAACGGCCTGTAGCTGCTCGCGAAATGCTGCTCATGCCAAGCGGACCGCCTTAGCTCCCGGACATTGATGTGGAGTTGGAGCTCTTGTAAGACCAAAGCCCTTGGGTGCGCGATGGCCCAGGTGCGCGCCCCATCCAGAGCGGAAGCATCCGTCGTCAGGGATAGCGAAGGTTGAGTCAAGATTGAAACGGTCGCCGGCGCACACTAGGGGGAGTCCAGCCACCAGTTGAGGGAGCCCAGCACGTGAGATGGTATTGTGACTACCATGTCCAGGGCATCCCTTCGTGGCCGAAAGACTGAAGCGAGCTCAGAGTTGTAGAGGGCGCATGCGTAGCCTCGCGTGCTCGTGACAAAGGTGCACGCAGCCTGTGACCAAGGAGGCCGAGGACGGTACGGCAGTGGTAGTGGGGAAGGCATGGAACCCTGAACGAGAGAAACTATCGCTCTGAACCGTTGAGAGGTAGCTGGCTGTTGCTCGATTCGAGTCCAGCAGTGCTCCTATGAATTCATTTCCTGTGTTGGGAGTAGGATGGATTTCTCGAGATTGATGATCAATCCGAGACGAGAGAACAGATCTCTGATGAACTGTACATGCCCGGCACCTTGGCCTCGGAAGTCCTCGAATCAGCCAGTCGTCGAGGTAGGGAAAACATTGGATGTTGACGACGACGAGGTAGGCCGCTACTAGTCCATACACTTGTAAAAACTCGAGGGCCGAGGAGAGGGCCGAAGGCAGAACTGCAAACTGGTAGTGACGACGGTTCACTACGAAACGAAGAAACCCTCCTGTGCGGTGGGTAGATCGCAATATTGAAAATATGCGTCTCTTCATGTCGAGAGCAGCGTACCAATCATCCGGGATCGAGGGAAGGATGATGTTTCCCAGGCCTACCATTGCGGAACTTGAAGCTTCCTGAGATACTTGTTCAGAGCTCGCAGGCTTCAAGATGGGACGAAGGCCGCCTTTCGCCTTGGAATCAGGAAGTACCTGGAATAGAACCCTCGCCTCTCATGGCCTCTGGAACCTCCTCTATGGCTCCCAATGCGAGGCTTTGAAACTCCTGTAGGAGGAGTTGCTCGTGAGAGGGGTCCCTGAAGAGGACGAGGAGGAGGGTGGAAGGCGGGGTCAAAAAACTGAAGACGGTAGCCACCTTCCACCGTGCTGAGACCAGCGGTCTGATGTTAGCTGGGACCAAGCAGGGAAGAAAGCGGCGAGGCGGTTGGAGAAACTGAGGTGTCCTGGGAGGAATCGTGTAGTGCTCTCGAGCGCACCTTCAAAAGCTGGGTTTCGTCCCGCTGGTGTTTGGGCGACCGGGGCTGTTAACCCCTTGGGGCCCGACTGGCGTCTACGAGAGGTCCTGCCTCGCGCCTGGAGAAGTCTTGTCTCGGCCGAGGTGGGGGGTAGAACCGTCGGGCTGGGACGGAGGGTCGTCTTTGCGTCTGCGGCGTGTGCATCCCAGCGAGCGCATTATATGCGATTGGTCTTAAGATCTTGGAGGCGAGGGTCCGTTTTTGAGAGAGAGACCCTGCGTCAAAGGGGAGGTCCTGTATAGTGTATTGGACCTCGGGCGGTAAGCGGACGCTTGCAGCCATGAAATCGCCTCATAGCGACCCTGATGCCGAGAGTTCTAGCTCCGGAGTCTGCCGCATCTATAGAGGCCTGAAGGGAGGTGCGCACCACCTTTACCCCTGCATGAGCGCCGAGAACTCTTTGCGAGTCCTGTGGGAGAAGGTCAGTAAATTTCTCCATGACTTCCCAAGTTAAAAAGTTGTAACGGCTCAGAGGCCTGTTGATTGGCGATTCGGAGCTGGAGGCCCCCAGCAGAGTAAATCTTCCTGCCCAGGAGGTCCATGCCGCCTTGCCTCTGGACTTGGGCGCAGGTGCTTCCTGACCGTGCCGCTCTCGCTCGTGACTGAATGGACCACCAACGAGCAAGGCGGAGGATGAACATACAGGTAATCGTACCTGTGGAGGGACCATGTATTTGCGCCAACCCCTTGGCCGTGGGCAGCACCGAAGCCGGGTCTGCCAGAGGTATCGCTCGTGCCTGGATGTACGAATAAAGGGAGCGCTACGCGGGTCGGGGCCTCCACTGAAGGAAGTGACCACCTGGTCGTCCACCTCGGGGACTTCTTCACTGGCAGGTTTATGTTACAGAGCAACCCGCCGTAGAAGGTCCTGGTGCGCCCTGAGGTCGATAGGCGGTGGCCCTGATGTGGATGTTCCGCCACAGCCTCGTCCGGGGAAGAAGAGACGAGACTCCCGGGACCAAAGGGTCTTGAAGGGATTCTTTCGGTGGGGCATCTGCGGCTGATCAGGGTGAGGTGCGCCCCTGTTCCCAGTGTCCGCCGTGGTCTGCTCACCGTGGACTCGGGTGCCCTCCGGTCAGAGGCAACGGAGCGAGGCGGGGCTGGTGGTGGCCCTGGCTCTGATGGTACGCCCACGGAGTCCAAAAGGGCCACTGCTGAGGGCCTTGAGCATCAAATCCGCATAAGACGCCGAGTCGCCATGGAGGAAACGGATGGCTGGCGGGTTGGCCACGGTGGGCGAGGTGGGAGACGATAGTCTCTATGGCAGGTGAGTCACGTGCACGTTGGTGCGGGAAACGGTGTTGAGTCCCGCCGGTGCCGTGAATGAGCCGGGATCTACTACCAGCTTGGTGCGGGAGAATGACCGGTGTGGAGCCGCCGTGCCGAGATCGGCTCGAGACCTGCGGTGCCTGGAGGTCGATCGGTGCCGGGACGCTCGTGCCGGGACTGGCTCCATGACGGCGGTGCGGGAACCGGTGCCAAATCGAGACGGCGCCGGCAAGCCGCGACGGCGATCGGGACGTGAGCCGGTACCGCGAGTAGTCTGGTACTGAAGGGGAACCGGACCGGGACTGCGAGCCGGGCCGGGATCCTGGGCAATGGTCGAGACCGAGGCTTCTGCGAGACCCTCGATCTGGAACGAAGTCCCCGGTGCGGGTGAAGGTCTCACGAGAGCGGCTTGCCTAGAGATTGTGGGACCGCCACCGCTGTGCCGGGGGTCGAGCGGCTCGGGCTCCGTCATCGCATAAGGTCCCGTGCGGCGAGAATGTCTCCGGGTTGAAGGACAATGAGTCAACCGCCGCACGCGCCGGGAGCCAATAGCACCGGACTCGACAGCCTGTCGCGGGCCGGAATCAACCGGTGCGACAGACTCGTGCCACGGCAGGATCCGGTGCCCGGGGTCTGTTGACGCAAGCGCTCTGACTGCGGGGCTTGTGTAGTGGCCGCAGGAGGGCTTACGCTTCTTGCCTTTCGGGGAGCGGGAGCGGTGCCGACAGGAGTTGGAGCCGGGACGCGTGAGGTGTCTTTTTAGCGGGCGGAGGGTGCGGTGCCCGAGGAGGCGCTTGTTCCGTTCCGCTGGCGGTGCGCGGAGGTGGACTGAGTGCTGCCTCATGAGTAACTGTTTAAGGCGAACGTCCTTCTTTCCGGGTTCGGGCGCTTGAAAGCCTTGCAATTTCATCTGTCTGTAGTGGAGTCGCCAGACACTTAGAAAGGAATCGTGCGGTCGCCTATGGCATCGGGCACGACAGCCACGCCGGTTTGAAGCCGCGACGGCATGGCCGGTGCCGGGTAGGGAACGGGCTAACCCGCGATCCCTACAACTAATTACAACAATTAAACACAAAACTATTACTAACTATTATTTAAAGATTAATTATACAATTCAAGAGAAACGGTGAATGTAGGGAGGTGGAGAACAGATAGCTGAGTCCACAGTTCCAACAACCGACCGGGCGGTAGAGGAACTGGAGCGGTTGGGCGGCAGGCTATATATCAGCCGCCATGCGGCGCACTCAGGGGGCACCCCCGGCCACGGTGTGCTAGGGTAAAAGTATCGACGAACGTGCACGCGGCGCGCGCACACCTACTAGAATGGATATGAGCAAGCACTCGAAGAAGAAGATTTCTAGTACTAGAAAGGTTCAGAAAAGAGCAACTAAATGTTGGGTTTGGAGAGAGTCCATATGAGGAGATTAAGAGGCTAGGCCTCTTCAGTCTGGAAGAGGAGACTAAGAGGGGATATGATAGAGGTATTAAATATGAGTATTTGAGAAAGCGGCATAAGAAAGTTATTTACTTATCCATAATACACAGAATAGGGGTCACAAATGAAATTAATAGCAGCAGGTTTAAACAATAAAAGGAAGTTCTTCTCAGCAGCGCACATCAACTTGTAGAACTCCTACTGAGGATTGTTTGAGGCTGGACTATAACAGCATTTAAAGAGAACTGGATAAATTCATGGTGGTTTAAGTCCATTCACTTAGTTTTGTGAGATCTTTTTGAAGTTCTTCACAATCTGCTTTGGTCTTAACTATCTTGAGCAGTTTAGTATCTGCAAACTTTGCCACCTCACTATTTACCCCTTTACAAACAAACAATCCCTTTTTTAACAGGCGACTTTTCTCGGATGGTTCCAATCCATGTTGTTTCTATGTCACAGCAAGATCTCAGATAAAAGAACTAAGCCCCATGGTTCTGGATTTAGACCTAATGATAGAAAGTATATCGTAGGGATGTGTACATAGTTTTGCTTTTCATAAATATTGGTGTGACAGGTAACTGATTCTCAATGGCCTCAGGTATTACATTCTCAAGTGGTCACATCTGGAAGCAGCAGAGACGCTTCGGGCTGATGACCCTGCGGAAACTGGGACTGGGCAAGAAAGGCCTGGAGCACCGAATCCAAGAGGAGGCCCGTCACCTGGTGGAGTACTTTGAGACTGTGAAAGGTACGTTACTGCTAAAGTGTTTTTTAAGTACAGTCGTGTTGCCAGCATGTGAACTAGTCTGTGAGACCAAGCAGGCTCCCTCTGCTCCAGAATGGAGTATCTGTTGTTCTTGGGGCCGTTTCATTGAATCACTGGTGTGGAATACAGGTCTACAGGCAGAGCTTGTACTTCATTACTAACATGAAGATTTCATTCTCAAAAGAGCTACATGTAAAAGCCCAGGGTTGGGAGCTAGGACGAAGGCTTAGGGTCTGCGTTCTTCTGTATCCGTGTTAGTTAATTATTTATTGGCAGCTCTGACACTCATCACCAACGCATCAGAGCACCTAGATAACAGTAACGAATTAAGTCTCACAGTATCCCTTACGTCTCTAAGGGCTTGGCTACACTTGCGAGTTAGGGCGCATTAAAGCAGCCCCAGGTGCCCCAGCTCACTCCCCATCCACACTGGCAAGGCACGGACAGTGCTCTGACTCCAGGGCTAGAGCGCTCCTGGTACTCCACCTCAGCGAGTGGAATAATGTTTGATGCGCCTTGGCTACAATGCCCAGGCATCAGTGTGAATGGGATGTTGCATTACTGCGCTCTGATTGGTCTCCGGAAACGTCTCATAATCCCCTCAAGTCAAGTGGCCACTCTTGTCGTTGTTTTGAATCACTGCAGGCATGCAGATATGCTGTTTGAAAGCTCCATTTCTGACAGCCAGCATGCTTATCTGCTGTGAGACAAAGCAACCATTACTGTGGAATGCTGTGTGTAAGATAGAGAGGCCGGAGGGAAAAGGGGTCTACTGCTGCCTGAACTTACAAGACAGAATGCTGACATGCTCTCAGCCCCCCAAAACCCCACTCTCTCTCTCCCCCCATACACACAACACGTTCCCTGTCACACTCCACCTCCCCTCCCCCATTTAGAAAGCACATTGCAGTCACTTGCATGCTGGAATAGCTGCTCATAACGCACCAGTCCCAATGCCACTGCAAGTGCTGCAAATGGCCATGCCAGTGCGCTTGCAGCTGTCAGTGTGGACAGACTGAAGCGCTTTTCCTACTGCGCTTTCCGAAGGCAGGTTTAACTCAAAGTGCTCTACATTTGCACGTGTAGCCATGCCTTAAAGCTAAGGAAACTTCGATACAGGGAAGTTAAGTGACGTGTCCAAGGCCCCGCAACCACATAGCTTGAGAGAGAGCTTAAGTCCAGAGCAACTCAGTTCTAATGTAAAACAAATGCCAGTGGTTGTACTGACCAGAGAGAAGAGCTTGGCTACAAGGTGGGAGAACAGGAGAAGAAAATCAGTATAGGTTTTATTTACAATCTCTCTTTTTATATACTTACAAGAGAGTGAGTTAGATACCGAGTGTGCAGGAACTGTACAGCAAACGGAGCAGCAATTACACACTCAGCAAAAGATCTCTCACAACATGGGATGCTAGAACCTATTTTAGTGAGAGGGGAATGTTGATCTGATCGTGCCATTGGCTAATGGATTGTACTTGTAAATAGTCTTGTTTATAGTTATTCTGTTGTTCTGGAGTAAGATGGAGGGGGGGTCAAAGGAAAATGGGGGTGGTCTTTAGATAGTTTATTCCTGGCTGCTTGAATGATTCACTTACATGGGTTTATTTTTTCCTATCCTTGTGTTTTGTTTGACATATTGTGAATCTGTATACTGGAATCTCTCTGTGAGCACATGGGCTGGGGAGAGTTAGTTTAACAATTTGCTCTTTTCTGAGCAAGCTGCTTTCTGGCTGGCTGGCAGTTTTATTTCTTTATTATCTACTTTTCTTGTTGAATTTTTGTCTCTCTTCCACTAATGTAATTGACGTAGGTGGTCTCTGGGATTGTGTGCAATTTTTACCTTCCCCGCTAGATAGAGAAGCAGTAACAGGAAGTATTAACAATACCAATCACTCTGTTTGCAGGGAAATCTCTGGATCCTTCTGTCCCCATTGTTCACGCTGTCTCAAATGTGATTTGTGCTGTGGTTTTTGGACATCGCTTCTCCTTAGAGGATGAAACCTTCCACCAGCTGACTGAAGCCTTCAACTGTATATTCGCTTTTGTGAACAGTTTCCATTTTTTTGTGAGCAAATAATCTCTCTTCTTTTGAAATGAGAAATGCAGATGAAAGGTTTGACTGTGAACGTGATCATTCAAAGAACTCAGCAGTGCCTGGAACTACTGGAGTTTGTAATAGGGCACCCTGAGCCTTGGTGGCTCAGGCAGGAGTCTGATGCTGTTTGTTAAAATTTCACAGTATAGGTCAGATACGATGCTGAACTGCCATGTGCTGGGAACGTTGCTGTTATTAAGATGTAATACAGTAAAGTCTCTGCTTAATAATGTGATTTGATATTCTTTGTTTAGGTATTCTGTATTAATAATGTTTATCCGGTAAAGTCAGAGGCATGGGTTTGTGATGACATGGTGGTATGAATGTACGGCACGTCTTAGGATGGCAAATAATGGTTTTGAGTGGGCAGATCCTGTAATGATCCCTCCGCTGGTTTCTCCACCTGGTGAGTGGGTGGATGGTATTAGGATTGAGTTATGCAATGGAAACGTGACTCCCATGCCACAAGACAATCCATGTCAGGATCCTGAGAATGTTTGTGGGACGCTGCATGTTGCTTATGTAGATGCCACACTGTAAAGTGAGCCAATGAATTTTGACTTAGTGGCGTAACTGAAGCTGGTAGGATGATTCTCTTAACTAGAGGGATACTATCTAATCCCTGCGGGAGAGACGTAAGGGGATAAAAAGGAATGGATGGCTCTGTGTCGAGTGTTTGATCAGTCAGTGAGATATAACTTGGTAGCACAGGCGGCAGGTTATGTATGTTTGTGGTGCTCGGGCTCCAGCAATATTCAGGGCTGGGGGCCCTGCTCCAGCAATATTTGGAGCTGGGTCTCTCCCCCAGCCCTGCCTGGATCGGGCCCCGGCTGCCTGCGGGCCTTCCCCCCACGGCCCCGCCCGCGCGGTTCCCTGCCTGGAGCATCTCCCAGCCCGCCTGCACCCCTCCCCCTGTGTCTCCCCACACCCCCGCTGCATCTTGCCTGGAGCAGGTCTCAGCCCCCGCCTGCCACCCCTCCCTCTGCATCCCCCCCCCCGCCCTTGCCTGACAGAGAGCAGGCGCGCCTCTCCCACTGCCTGCTTGGGCTCCTGGCAGAACTGCTGTCTGCTTGCCCAGGGTCCTAGCGCCTCCATCTGCTATTGCAAGGCAGGCTGCCCTTACCCCGCCTAGCCCTGAGCCTCTCCAACTCCCCAAACCCTCAGCCCCAGCCAGAGCCCTATCCCTCTCCTTCTCTCTCGCACCTATCCCCATCACTCTCATACCCCACACCTACCTCTTCCCATCCTCACCCCGCACCCTAATCCTCTCACAGCCAGAGCTCATACCCCCCGCACCCTATCTCCTCCACCTCATCCACCCCCCGCACCCTTAATCCTCTGCACCAGCAGAGCCTCATACCCCCCGCACCCTAATCCCGCGCCAGCCAGAGCCCTCATCCCCCTGCACCCTAATCCTCATTCCCGCCAGAGCCCTCATCCCCCCGCCCCTAATCCTCTGCCCCCAGCCAGAAAGCCCTCATCCCCTTAGACCCTAATCCTCATTCCCAGGCAGAGCCCTCATCCCCCATACCACGAGCCTCTGCACCAGCCAGAGCCTCATCCCCGCACCATGAGCTCTGCCCCAGCCAGAGCCCTTCATCCCCGCACCCTGAGCCTCTGCACCGCCATTATCTCCTTCTCTCTCTCTCACCCTGAGCCTCGCCCCAGCAGAGCCCTCATCCCCCGCACCATGAGCCTCTCTCTCTGCCAGCCAGAGCCCTCATCTCTCTTCTCTCTTCTCTCTCATCTATATCTTCTGGGCTCTGCACCAGCCAGAGCCTCATACCCCCGCACCCTGAGCCTCTGCACCAGCCATATGCCTCTACTCCCCGCACCCTAATGCCTTCTGCCGCCAGCCAGAGCCCCTCATCCCCCGCACCCTAATCTCTGTGCCAGCCAGATCCCTCATCCTCCTGCACCCTAATCCTCTTCTATCCCCTGCCACCCTAATCCTCTTGCCCAGCCAGAGCCCTCATCCCCCGACCTCTATCTCTCTCTCCAGAGCCCTTATCCCCGCACCCTATCTCATTCTCTCTCCTCATCCCCCCGCACATGACTCTGCGCCCAGCCCACGAGCCCTCCTCTTTCCTGCACCCTGAGGCTCTGCCCCAGCTCTGAGTCCCCCACATCATGAACCCCTCATCCTCAGCCCCACAGCCCTCACCCCAGATCCCCTCTGCCCTGAGTCCCCTCCTGCATCATGAACCTCTCAGCACCAACCAGAGCCCTCATCCCCCTGCACCCTAATCCTCAGCCCCAGCCCTGAGCCCCCCCTGCATCATGAATCCCTCATCCTCAGCCCCACTGCCCTCACCCCTGCACTCCCTCCTATCCCCAAACTCCCTCCCAGAGCATGCACCCCCACCCTTTTCTGCACTCCCACCCCCAGCCCAGAGCCTGCACCCAAACTCCATACCAAAGCCTGCACCCTGATCCCCAGCCCAGGACCTGCACCCTAGACCTCCCCCCCAAACCCCTCCCAGAGCCTTAGGCAGGTGGAGACGGAGTTTGGGGAATGGAGTTGGGGGAGAGGTTCTGGGCTCCACCAAATTTCTACAAACTTGCCACCCATGCTTGGTAATGGAGAATGTAAAATAGTTTGGGCAAACTTACAAAGAATGGACAGACAGTGAGGAATCTATGTGGTTGTATTGTCTATTTCTAGATGATAAAGTGGCCCTGTACTTTGTGTAAACAATAGACATTACATGTTTGGCTATATTTGCTACACAACAGGAGTGTAAGTAAAGTCCGGTGCAAATACAGATTCTGTGGTTTTAAGTACAGTTTGAACCTCTCTAGTCCGGCACCCTTGGGACCTGACCAGTGCCAAGCCAGAGAATTTGCTGAACCATGGAAGATCAATATCATAGCGAGTGGGTCTCTTTTTTTATTTTTATCTCGTCAAGGAGAATAAATGGAACAGGGCTTGTAACTCTGCCTAGCCAAGGTTTACCGGCTCTCTTCATAACAAACTGCTAGGGTTGTTACACAATTTTACTGTATTGGCACAAGGAAACAAGTAGATAAAGCATAAAAAACATAAAATAAAATTATGCCAGACCACAGATGTTGCCAGACCAGAAAGTGCTGAATTAGAGCGGTTCAACCTGTATCGTTAAAATTGGTTCAGGAATTTTTCATTTTCACTCTAGCAGATGTGCCAGGGAGATACCAACCTGGATCTATTGACTTATAAGGAAGGATTTGATTGAAAACCTGAGAATAGGGAAGTTTGGTACCTTGGATCTTGAGCGACTTGAATTCAGGCTGCTAAGGAACAGGGCAACAGATGAACCCTGCGTACATTTCACGACCTGTCACCTCCCATTCTATTCTCTGTGCCTCAAGTATCTATAACATAAATATTTTACATCTGGTTCTGAAAGTTTTGTATAAATATGCAGGGACACAAAAGTTCCTTAAACATATCAAGTTTCAGAGTAGCAGCTGTGTTAGTCTGTATCTGCAAAAAGAACAGGAGTACTTGTGGCACCTTAGAGACTAACAAATTTATTTGAGCATAAGCTTGCGTGGGCTTCCGAAGAAGTGGGCTGTAACCCACGAAATCTTATGCTCAAATAAATTTGTTAGTCTCTAAGGTGCCACAAGTACTCCTGTTGTTTAAACATGTCAAGTGTATTCTGAATCTTATTGGCCAGATTTTGCTGTGCCTTTCACTCTGTGCAATCCCATTGAAGTCAGGGCAGAATTTGGCCCTACATATCACTTTTTTTAATAAGCCGCTGAGACAGATTAAAAAGAAGTCCATGATTCTGCTATAGAAGGCTGCGTCTTGCTCTCCCAGTGTCTTAATGTGATTGTTTTAGCATTGTCATGGCAATTATAATCTAGGCAGGTCTGAGCTGCAATTAGGCTATAATTCTGAGGTATCACTTTGTAAACGCAGGGATAGAAATCATGCAGCATGTGGACTCTCAGTCCCAAAATATAAACATCATGTTCCCAATGTTATTTTTCTATGTGATGCTGAAATGTACTCATGGGAGTAATAAATTAACTGATTCCACTACCAAAATGGGGAGGGATAGCTCAGTGGTTTGAGCATTGGCCTGCTAAACCCCAGGCTGAGTTCAATCCTTGAGGAGACCACTTAGGGATCTGGAGCAAAAATCAGTACTTGGTCCTCCTAGTGAAGGCAGTGGGCTGGACTCGATGACCTTTCAAGGTCCCTTCCAGTTCTAGGTGATAGGTATATCTCCAATCATCATGTCTACTCTGAGATCTACCATTACCTAATGTTAAGGAACTCTCAGCTCCTTCCATTGATCTCTTCCACAGCTGTTTGAAATTCTCCCCTGGCTCATGCATCATCTCCCAGGACCTCAACAGAAGGTAAACTCTTGCTGTGAGTTTGTGCGTTCTTTCATAAGGAAGGAGATCAGAAGCCACAAGGAGAGAGGCATACCAGACGAACCACAGGATTTCATTGACTTCTATCTGGCTCAGATAGCCAAAGTGAGTATGTTACTACAGCTCCCCTGAAGCACCATTAAAACCTCCTACAGCCACCTGGTGTGAACAGAATTCTGTAAAGAGATGCTCCGGCTTTTAACAGAAAATATTCCTTGGGTTTTTTTTTCTTTAAAGGTAAACTTTAAGGATTACTTGAAAAATTGCTAATCAAGTTAACTAAAGCTGTACAGTGCTACAGGCTGGAACTCTTATATGAGAAATCACTGAGGTCAAAAGTTAAGCAGGATTCACAAAGGGATTAGAGGAGAACATCCACAGTTACATTAGACTAGATAAAATAAATGGTGTTTTTAAAGACTATAAGACCTAGTTCTTCTTCGAGTGGTTGCTCATATGCATTCCATTTAGGTGTGTGCGCGCCGCGTGCACAGCCGTTGGAGAAACTTTTTACCCTAGCAACACTCGGCGGGTTGGCTGGGCGCCCCCTGGAGTGGCACCACCACAGCGCCGCATAAATACCCCAGCCGACCCGGCCACCCTTCAGTTCCTTCTTACCGCCCGTGTCGATCGTTGGAACAGTGGAGTGCAGTTGTCTGACCTCCACTTCCTTCCTTAGCTACTCGCTTATCGCTGTTCTTTGTTAGTTAATCGTTTTGTTTACATAGTTAATTAGTTATAGTTGAGTAATAGTGTTAGTGTATTTGTTAGTAGTTTTCGCGGGGCCGGGGGCTGTTCCCCTGCCCCGCGCCCGGTACCGAAGCCATGCCTGGCTCGCCGGGATTTAAGCAATGTTCGGCCTGTAATAGGCCAATGCCGACAGGAGATCCCCACGACTCCTGCCTGAAATGCCTGGGGGAGTCGCACTTAGCGTCTAAGTGCCCCATTTGTAAGGCATTCAAGCCGCGCACCCAGAAGGAGCGGAACTTTAGACTTCGACAGCTCCTCATGGAGGCGGCGTTGACACCAGCACCGAGTACGAGCCAGCAAGCGGATGAGACGACCGCTCCCCTTGGCACCGTCCACGTCCGGTACCGGTAAGGCTCTCTCGGCACCTGGCAGCACGCGACGCCGACGGCAACCTCTGCGCCGCTCCCTCTCTCCGAGGTCGACGTCGGCCAAGCCTCGGGCGGACCCTTCTGCAGCCGCCCGAATGGCTAAGACTGCTCTGAGGCAGACCGCCCGGCACCGACCCGGTTGCGGCGCCGTCAGATCTGCCCCGTTGACTCCAGCCCGTGCGGGCCATTGAGTCCGGCGCTGAGGAAGCTCCCCCGGCGCCGGCCGCGGTCGAGCTGGCATTGCCTTCCACACCGGAGACATTTTCGGCGACACGAGACCTGATTGCCTATCATGGAGCCGGCACCGCATGTGTGACCTCCGGTACCGCCAGTCCGTTTGACCCTCTCCAAGGCAAGCCGCCTTTTCTCGGCCGCCCTCTGCCACTGCTCAGGTCAACGCTCCAGATCTCGTTCTCCTCGCCGCTCCCCTTCACGGCACCCTCTCCAATCGCGGCACCCCACCGCCCAATCGTGGCACCGTTCGCCGCGGGCACCGCTCCCGCTCGCCTCAGCACCGCTCGAGTATGGCAACGCTCGGCACCGCTCCCAATCGCGGCACCGCTCAATCCGCCGCGCCGGCCGCAACTCGCTCCCGTCCCGCTATTGGCACCGCTCGCGGCACCGGTTCGAGCTCCCGGCGCCAGTCCAACAGGCCGATATTCCCGGACCAGCGAGCTCGCGGGCACGACCTCCGGCACCAAGCCGGGCGGTCAGGTCCCGGTCCGGCTCCCGGTACCGGCTCACCGGTCCCCAGACTCCGGTCTGCCAGGTCCATTGGCACGTCGGTGCCCACCTTTGCGGCCCCTCCATGGCCGTCCAGTCAAGAGTCTGCTTCTCCAGGGCAGGGTAGCAGCTATAGCCGGGGACCGAGACGTTGATTTCCCCGTGGACTCTTCCAGGACAGTCGCTCCCATGACGCCGCGCAGCAGCAATGGGGCATGTGGACACCCTGGACTTACCATCAGGCCCAGGGTGCTCCCCTCGTTCCGGCCCCTGCACCTGCTCCACAACGTCGGGCGCCAGAGCTACCTATCCCGCCTCCTCCGCAAGATGCAGAGAACCATCATGCCATTCATCCTCTGCACTCCCAGGAGTCTTTCCAGCAGGACCCACAGGGGACGAGTCCTGTCAGGACTCCACTTGTTCCGGGCGTATCCTCCTCTCTTCTCCCGATGAGGCCGTGGCGGGCTCTCTTCCTCGGGGCCACCGCCGATCGATTTGCGAGCCCACCAGGAGCTCCTTCGCCGGGTGGCCCTTAACATAGACCTCCCGGTGAGGAAGTGGCGGAGGTCGACGATCCGGTAGTCACTATTCTGGCTGCCGATGCCCCAATGCGCATAGCCCCCATTCATTAAAAACTATACAGGCGACTACTGATACCTTGTGGCAGTCTCCAGCATCCATCCCTCCGACTGCAAAAACGTGTGGAGCGGAGATATATGGTGCCCTCCAAGGTTATGAACACCTATATGTACGTCCACCACCCCCTCCTCGTTAGTTGTCCAATCAGTTAACGAGAGGAGCGCCATGGCCAGCAGGCGCCGGCACCAAAATCTAAAAGAGGCTAGGCGCATGGACTTCTAGGCCGTAAAGTGTATCAGGGCAGGCGCCTTACAGCTCCGAGTCGCCAATCAGCAGGCCCTCTTAGGCCGATACGGCTTTAACACCTGGTCGGAGGTTGGCCGCTTTACAGAGTTGCTGCCCCGGACTCACGCCAGGAGTTCGCAGCCTTTGTGGAGGAAGGGCAAGAAGATCGGCAGGACCTCCCTCCAAGCTGCCCTGGACGCGCGGCCGACTCGGCCACTAGGACTGTAGCCTCAGGAATTACACTGAGACGAAGGATTCCTGGCTCCAGGCCTCCACCTTACCCACCAGTACTGCAGACCACATTTACAGGACTTACCCTTTGAGGGCCGGGGTTTGTTTTCCGACAAGACAGATCCTCACCTTCAAAGCCTGAAAGACGGCAAGTCACCTTAAAGTCGCTCGGGATGCACACCCCCGTGGCTCAACGGAGACCCTTTAGGCCCAACCCGCCGCCCCTTAACTTCCCGCCTCGAAACAGGCAGGATTTCACCAGGAGGCGAGGTCGGGGGGGTGAAGACGCCAGTCTGGCCCCCACACAGGCCAGTCTCAAGGCCCCTACTAAAACCACATCTGGGGCCAAGAGTAGTTTTTGAAGGTACGCCCAGGGACGGCGTACCAGACTCTCTTCAGGATCCTTTTCCCCCTTTTCCAACCGCCTTTCCTACTTCCTTCCGGCGTCTGGTCACAGATTACTTCGATCAGTGGTGCTGCGGCACGGTGAAGCACGAGATACCACCTCCAGTTTGCTTCATCCCCGCCTTTCCGCCCCCCTTCCGGTCTCTCTTCAGGGACCCCTCTCACGAGCAAATCCTCTGGCACGAGGTGCATCTCTCCTCACCGCAGGAGCCGTAGAGGAAGTTCCGCTGCCCGAAGGGGGAAGGGTTATTACTCCCGCTATTTTCTCATTCCCAAATCCAAGGAGGGCCTCCGACCAATTCTAGATCTGCGGGGACTCAACAAGTGGCTACGCAAGTTGAAGTTCCGCATGGCTCCCTGGGAACCATTATATCCCGTCCTTGGATCCTGGAGACTGGTACGCCGCCCTCGACATGAAGGACGCGTACTTCCACATAGCCATTTTCCCGCACACAGGAAGTACCTTCGGTTCACGGTCAGACAGCACCACTTTCAGTTTGCTGTCCTCCCCTTTGGCCTGTCTACTGCCCCGAGGGTCTTCACAAAATGCATGGCAGTCGTCGCCTAGCGCGCACCTTCGCAAGCAGCAGATACATGTCTTCCCGTACCTGGACGACTGGCTCATCAAGGGCGCCTCGCACGCCCAAGTCCGTCAGCACGTCTCAGTAACAAGGACCTCTTTGTCCGTTGGGGATCCTCCTCAATGCGGAGAAGTCCACTCTCAATCCAACGCAGAGACTGGACTTCATAGGAGCGACACTGGACTCCTCCCTTGCCAGAAGCCTACTGCTTACTCAAGCGCGCTTCCTAGCGCTCACCTCACTCGTCCGGCACTTGCAAGCAGCTCGTCTGACCTCAGCTCGCAACTGCCTCGCTCTGCTGGGGGCATATGGCCGCATGCACCCATGTCACCAAATATGCCAGGCTACGCATGAGGCCCTTTCAGACGTGGCTTCACTCGGTCTTCCGTCCGAGCAGGGACTCATGGACGTGCTGCTCACGATCCCTCCCGGTCCTCTCCGCTCCCTCGACTGGTGGCTGGACCCGTCTCAGGTTTGTGCAGGGATGCCCTTTCATCCACAGCAACCATCACTAACCCTAACGACGGATGCGTCATCCCTCGGCTGGGGGCCCACCTAGGTCGCTTACGGACCCAGGGCCGTTGGTCTGCCGACGAGCTCACCCTTCACATCAACATACGGGAGCTACGGGCCGTTCGTCTCGCTTGTCAGACGTTCCAGCAGCATCTTCGTGGCCGTTGTGTTTCGGTATTTACGGACAACACAACGGCCATGTACTACATCAACAGGCAGGGGGGACTCGCTCGTCTCCCCTGTGTCAAGAAGCCATTCAACTATGGGACTTCTGTATAGCCCTCCGGGTGGATCTAGTAGCATCTTCTTCCTGCCGGAGTCCGGAACACCCTGGCGGATCGGCTGAGCAGGTCCTTCCTCTGCCACGAGTGGTCGATCAGATCGGACGTCATTTACTCCATTTTCCAGAGTGGGGGTTTCCCCTCGTAGACCTTTCGCGTCCCGCTCGAACAGGAAGTGCCAGGAGTTCTGCTCATTCCAGGGCCTCTCCCCCGGGTCGATAACGGACGCGTTTCTCCTGCCTTGGAGCCACCGCCTACTTTATGCCTTCCCTCCGTTTCCTCTGGTACACAAGGTCTTGCTCAAGCTTCGCAGAGACAAGGCGCAGCTCATCTTAATAAAATAGCGCCAGCGTGGCCCAGGCAAGCCTGGTACACCCACCTCCTGGACCTGTCAGTAGCCGCTCCAATTCCCTCCCCAGTGTCCCGGACCTCATCACACAGGACCACGGGAGACTTCGTCATCCGGATCTGCGATCCCTCCACCTCACGGCGTGCTCCTGCATGGCTGAATGCTGAGGAATTACGCTGCTCCGATCCGGTGCAGCGCATTCTCCTCCATAGCAGAAAACCTCCACCCGCAGAACGTATGTGGCCAAGTGGAGGCGCTTCACGGCCTGGTGTGCATCCACGATGTTTTCCCCTTACAGGCATCAATCCCGACGATCCTAGACTACCTCTGGCACCTTAAGCAGGAAAGCCTGGCGACTTCCTCTCCTAAGGTGCACCTGGCAGCAATATCCACCTTCCATCCGGGAGACGGTGGGTGCTCGGTGTTCTCTCACCGGTAGTCTCTCGCTTCATGAAGGGTCTGGACCGTACTTATCCCCCCACTCGTCACCCAGCCCCCTCCTGGACCTCAACTTGGTCTTGAACAGACTTATGTTGCCGCCCTTCGAACCACTGGCAACTTGCCCGCTTCTCTACCTATCGTGGAAGACGGTCTTCTTGGTGGCAATCAGCCTCAGCGCGTCGGTCTCGGAGATCAGAGCCCTCACTGTCGATCCTCCGTACACCGTCTTTCATAAAGACAAAGTGCAACTGCGACCTCATCCTGCATTCCTCCTAAGGTGGTCTGCCTTCCACGCTTGCCAGGACATCTTTCTCCCGTTTTCTTCCCGAAGCCGCATGCTTCTCGGAGGGACAGCAGCTACACACCTTGGATGTGCGCAGAGCACTGGCTTTCTATGTGGAAAGAACCAAGCCCTTCCGAAGGTCGCCCGCAGCTCTTTGTGGCGGTTGCGGAGCGAATGAAAGGTCTGCCAATCTCCTCCCAGAGGATTTCCTCCTGGTCACAGCCTGTATTTGCATGTGCTACGAGCAAGCTCAGGTTCCCCTCGGACACCTTACGGCGCATTCCACGACAGGGCTCAAGCTTCCTCAGCAGCCTACTGGCGCACGTGCCCATCCAGGAGATTTGCCGTGCTGCGACCTGGTCATCGGTCCACACTTTCGCCACGCACTATGCGTTGGTCCAGCAATCTCGGGACGACGCGGCCTTTGGGGCGGCTGTGCTCCAGATTGCCGCGTCTCTCTCCGACCCCTCCGCTAGGTAAGGCTTGGGACTCACCTAAATGGAATGCATATGAGCAACCACTCGAAGAAGAAAACACAGGTTACTTACCTGTAACTGTTGTTCTTCGAGATGTGTTGCTCATATCCATTCCACACCCACCCTCCTTCCCCACTGTCGGAGTAGCCGGCAAGAAGGAACTGAAGGGTGGCCGGGTCGGCTGGGGTATTTATGCGGCGCCCGTGGTGGCGCCACTCCAGGGGCGCCCAGCCGACCGCCGAGTGTTGCTAGGGTAAAAAGTTTCTCCGACGGCTGTGCACGCGGCGCGCACACACCTAAATGGAATGGATATGAGCAACACATCTCGAAGAACAACAGTTACAGGTAAGTAACCTTGTTTTCTTCAAGGCATAAGACAAGCAGTGAGTGACAGAGGGTTAGGTAGACACTTCCTCTATGGGCAATTTGTTCCATGCTTTTCCGCTGGAGTTTCTTGGACTTGACAAATCTGCCGGTGGCCACTTTTGGAGACAGGATGTTGGATTGGATGGATTTGGGTCTAAGCCAGTAAGTAATTCCTGTGTTCTCTGGTCATGCTTCTCAAGAGTAAAACTGCTACTTTTTTTTTTCTTTTGTAAACAGTCACAGTCTATGTCATACTTACAAGCCCCAACTCAGTAAGACTCCCCTAGGCAGCTTTACAAATGTAACTCTCTATAGTTCACTACAGTGCTGAATGAGTTTTTAATGAGTTTACATATCTTGTTTGCATAAATTATAGTTGATATAAACTTCAAGGGGTGAGGTGAGACTGCTGATTTGTTATACATATTGTCTAAAGAAATGTATTTTTGATTTATTACAAAGACAAATATTTTACATTAGTTATAAGGAAAAGTCCTTAGGGGTTTAAATAAGTGCATTTTAATATGTATTTAAATCTAAAAATATTTTCAAATGGTATAAAATTATCTTTAATGTAAAATTAACATCTAAAAACATGAGTTCACATGAAAAACATTTTAATATTAAAAGATCATGCCCCGTGACACTTTCTTATTTATCTGCCTTTATGACTCATGCTTTCTTCCGTGACAAACAGGCAGCTTAAAAATAACAACACTTAGCACTTACATCATGAGGAATGTCTTCAAAGCAGCCTACAAAGATTTGCTAATATATCTCTAAGCATTCCTGCAAGTGAGCTAAATACTAGCTTTTTTATTTTATGGACAGGGAAACCGAGGCTGGGAGCTAAACTGAATTGATCAGGGTTGGTCAGTCAGCTTGTTTAATCTTCGGTGCTTCTGGGGCACTGATCACTGTAGCATCTAAGAATTAAGTGCATTAATTATGAGTCACATAGCATTGTGCTCAACAGAGTTCCCAAATGATTCTACTGTTCATTTCCTCCATCACCTTTCCTTGCTGTTTAGTGCGAGCATTAGAAACTCCTTGTCTTTGTTTATTGTGAGAAGATTTTTTTAAAGGATTTTTAATGTAAAACAGGTGGCTTTTTGGCATCATGTTATAAAGGTAGTTGGGTTTGGGCTCAGTCTTATTTCCTCTTTATTAGTAAGAGTCCTCGAGTGAACTTATTTTATCTCTTTCCGTCATAAACTTAGTCCTGGACGCTGTTAGCAGCAGCATCGCTAGGAGGGTTGCTGTTTGTATGGGTCATAAATAGAGAGATGGGAGACCCCTGCCAGGTTAATACAGTTTATGAGCCTCCAGAGGGTGGGGATTTGAACTGACAATACTCAAAGGAGAAAGAGGAGTTACTTAGCTGTAATTTTCAAGTAGATTATTGGTTCAGATCCACACAGACAACAGCCCTGATTCATCCTCAAAGCACCATCTATCATGTGCACTGAATGAGGCAATGGTCGTATGGAAAAAATTGTATGTGATCATGTAATCAATAATGTATCATAATGCATATGCACAAAGGGGCTGGATTTAGATTGCACAGACAATCTTAATTCTGGCATTTTCCAACTTTTCGGTTAGAACATTGCAATTTGACTTTGCAACCTTAAAAATGTTCTTGTAATGTAACTCTGTGTGTGTGTGTGTGTGTGTGTGTAATATATATATTCTATAATTGTGTGTGTGTGTGATTAAGAACAATAAAGACAGTCCCTGCCTTAAAAATCTTACAATTGTCTGTTAATGACAATATACAACATAAAGATGAAACAAACAAGTGGTCAAGGGTTGGACAGAAGGAAGGTGAGATGAAAACATGAGGGGTATGTTTTGGCTGGACTAGCTCTGTGCCTAATGTTGAAAGGGAAGCATACCGTGAGCTACAATAGGTGGTGAGTTTAACAGACAGACTAGTAAGTGGATTTACAAATTGATGGGTTTGGAAGAACAAGTAACATGACAATGTGAATAATCCTGGAACAAATTCTCCATATTTATTCAATAAAATATTTGCAAATCTCTTTGTATTATTCTATCAGCTTGATTGTCTAATTCTTTTAGAAGTGTTTTTGTTATGTAATATTATACAGTGCACATCCCAGGGATGCAGTGAGGTTCATTGTTATGTAGTCCTACCCTATGTGCTCTAACGTCATCTTTCTGATTGACATCTGCAGGCTAAAAATGACCCCGCCTCTACGTATGATGAAGACAACATGAATCAGTCTATTTTTGACCTCTTTCTGGCAGGTACAGAGACCACAGCCACCACTCTGCGCTGGGCACTGCTCTATATGGTGGCTTATCCCGACATCCAGGGTGAGTCAGGGACACACACAAATCATGCATAAGATTGAAGTACAAAAACTGGCAGATCTGCACATTTTAAAAAAACAGTGCAAGTACTAAAGCTGCTTGTTAGTAGCTGCTAAATTAGATAAGTTGCAGCCAGAGATGCAGATAAGATTTCAGGATCGTCATTCTTTGGGAATATATTTCATTTTTTACGGATTGTTGCCTGAGTGTTCAGTCTGGTAGAGACACCAAGGAAGACACAGTCTTTGCTTCAGTGCTCTCTCAGTCTCAATCTAATACAGACCTAACGTTGTGAGACAGTAGCTGAAGGTGCTCCAAACAAAACTGGAGTTTGGCCTCTGCAATGAAGTTAGAGTAAATTGTCCTGTGCAGTGGTCTCTCAGAAAAGTATAACTGGAATGATAGTGTTCTCCTTTGCTGGGTAGCAGAAATAGTATTCTCTTTCATAATAATATTAATAGCAACATGTGAGATGATTATATCAGAGAAGGAGAAATCATAAAAGATTAGGGTTGGAAGAGACCTCAGGAGGTCATCTAGTCCAACCCCCTGCTCAACTAAATCATCCCAGCCAGGGCTTTGTCAAGCTGGGCCTTAAAAATCTCTAAGGAAGGAGATCCCACCACCTCCCTAGGTAAGCCATTCCAGTGCTTCAGCACCCTCCTAGTGAAATAGTGTTTCCTAATATCCAGCCTAGACCTCCCCCACTGCAACTTGAGACCATTACTTCTTGTTCTGTCATCTGCCAGCACTGAGAACAGCCTAGCTCCATCCTCTTTGAAACCCCCTTCAGGCAGTTGAAGGCTGCTATCAAATCCCCACCCCACTCTTCTCTTCTGCAGACTAAATAAGCCCAGTTCCCTCAGCCTCTCCTCCTAAGTCATGTGCCTCAGCCCCCTGATTATTTTCATTGCCCTCCGCTGGACAAAGAGAAAGTAAAAGGAAGACTGGAAGACCGTGGGGGTGGGGTATAGTTGCATAGTATAGAATTGTGGTTGGTGAGATACGTGGTTAACAGGCCACGTGTTGGCATTAGTAGTACCTGCTACAATTAAGGTTGCAAAGGAGGTTATACACTGGAGTAACTTTTTGCTTTCTGAATGCAATGCCTCCCCAGATTTACACTGGCCTTCCCTCATCCCCTCAGCATCAGAGATCTAAAGTGTGTGCCAGGATTCAGAGAGGAACTGAGTTGAGTGAGGGGAAGATTTTTGGACCCTTGGTTCTGGAATGTTGGAGCGGAGGCGTACGCACGCATTTCCAGTGTTAATTGAACGTCAGGAATTAATCCTGGTTAATTATTACTTAACTGCTTTACTAAACCTTTAACATTTGTAAGCTGAATAATATCTTGTGAGGTATGTGACAACCAGCGAAGGGTTCATTAGCGCTCAGTAGTTGCTAGGTAATGTTATCTTGCTCTCGGAGTATATTCCTGCCCTCAGAGTTTTGTTGTGATGCAGTGCTTTTCTTGTGGTCTAAATGTGTCATCACTCTGTCTCCTACGAGGGCAAAATAGATTCCTTGATTGTGTCACTGAATTAATTTCTTAATAAACAGTTAATGTTTTATTTATGGTTCACTCTTAGAGCCTAACTATAAATACAACAACTTGCAAGACTAATTTTATAAAAGATCCCCAAATCAGCTATCTCATGGGGAATGGGCAGGTGGTAAGACTTTACTGCCTCCTAGTGCTTGTTTAAATGAAATATTTGAAGATGCAACCCGGAAGTATGTGAAAAGTCAAATTATAATTTAGTCATTTGTTCTGGAATTTTAAAATCTTCTTATTCTTTATTTACTTCTATGTTTTCAAATAATTAAAATCCTTTTAATTATTTACTTTATTGTATTCTTATCATTATAATAGTCAAAAGGGAAATGAAAGTGCCCATAATAAATACACAGTGTGCAGAACATATGCTCTTCTTCCATCTCTAAAGCTGAATGCTTTTCCTCAGAGAAAGTCCAGAAGGAGCTGGACACTGTGCTGGGTCCCTTCCAGTTAATCTGCTATGAGGATAGGAAGAACCTGCCCTATACCAATGCCGTGATTCATGAGATCCAGCGTTACTGTAGCATTATTTTAATTACGATCCCCAGAGAAAGCGGGAAGGATACAACGCTGCAGGGATTTCCGATTCCAAAGGTACAGAGAGATTGTTCACTTCGATATGCGCTTGTCTTCTGTGTAATATCTGTGAAAGAGATGCCATCTCTCTGCACATTCATAATCTCCCACTGAAGGGGTGTAGTGCATTAGGAAGCCATGTCAACTCAGAATTCCAGATATATTACTGTCTCTCTCATGTTCTTTTTTTAAAGTTTCTTACTGAGGCCTGATTCAGGTAAGCATTCGTATTAAAAGCACATGCTTAAGCTCTGTTTAAGTCACTGGGATTTTAAGAATCTCTTTTGTGAAGCATATAGTTAAATGATCTCCAGAAGAAGGATAGACTTAAGTGCTTTTCTGAATTGGCCCTCTAGGAAATTTGCTTCTCTAGCAAATGCTGAAACAGCCCAACTGTTGTCAGTGTCTTTAAACTTGAATATTAGCAGTAAAAGTGGGCTCCATGTCACTGGTGACATAAATATTATTGCTTTTCTGTATCGTGGCCACTGCTGGTAGCAAGCTTGAAAATGACAGTCTGAAATAAACAGTTTAATGTCTAGTATCTTCTGAATTACTCCTGGGGACATGGGCTTGTCACTGTGTGACTAGAGCTGGTCAAAACATGGAAAAACCATTTCACTACAATATTTGAAATTTCAACTTTGTTCCCATTTTGCAAGGTTCCAAACGGAACCATTGTTTTTGTTTGTTTTGGAAAAAAAATTCAAAATACCTTTCTAACCATTTTGAACTTCTTACTTTGCAAAAGTTATAGACTGTCAAAAGGAAAAATGAAATGCTACAATTCTGGTCCCGTGTAACTTTTTAAAATGTGGAGAAGCTTTGAAAAGTTACCGGGTGGCAAAGGGAAAAACTGAACAAAACTAGACATTATCCTTACTATTGCATTCAGTGGCAGAAAAGAGAAAAAGGGAGGGGGAAAGAGAGAGAGAGAATAAGAAAACAAACCCCTGACATTTCAAAAATTTTGGTTTTGATGAAAAACGGAAACATTTTGAAAAACCGAAAGCTTCAAATGAAAGTTTTTGGTTTTGAAAAAAGGCCATTTAAATCCAAAACATGTGACAGACAAATTTGACATGTGACCTTCTGCACATTGCAATAAATTTGAACTGAAATTTGTCCATGTCCCTCTCCTTATTGACTTACCTGATGGAGAGAGACTCAGGGCTTGTCTACACCAGCAGAGAATAAATTCTACTCCACATGAGTGTGTTGTGCTGTAAGTGGCTCATGTGGACCCTGCTGGCATGCACTAGAAATTCCCTCATCCACATTAATGTCTTCCAGTTTCAAATCGTACTACATTCCTGTAAATGAGGGAACTTTTAGTGTATGCCAGCGGGTCTACACAGGCCAGGTTGGTGTAGCCAAGAAATGACACCCCACAAAGTCACTACGTAGACCAGCCCTCAGAGAACTGAACCAACTGCTTCTTCCTTGCAGGGCACCCTCATTGTGCCAAATTTAGACTCTGTCCTCTTTGATCCTGAGAAATGGGAGTCTCCTCGACAGTTCAACCCAAGTCGTTTCTTGGATAAGGAAGGAAATTTTATGATTAGAGAAGCTTTTTTACCATTCTTAACAGGTAAATGTACTGACCAATAAACACTTCTTTGAGTAATATCCCTATGGGTGCTCCCCTCTAGGTGAGCTGTGCCCTGTGCGCCTTTGATTGGAGATATTTCATAGCAGTGTCCATTTGGCGCATGCATGCATGTTACTCAGTCTTGTGCTCCATGCCATTGTTATGCAGCATTGCACGGGCGAACCACTCTTCATTCCTTCTCAGAAACCTTGGCCTGAGATGGAGCCTTTGCAATTGTCTGTGTTGAGTTTGACCTCAAGGGTGTCCCCTTAGCTCTTTTAGTAGTCAGTTTATTATAGTGTTTATTAGTAGAACTTAGTAGTTTAGTTTAAAAAACTTTACACGCATGCGCGTGCACACACACACCATTTTGTATTGTTCAGTAAATTAGTCCCAAGAGAAAATTACAAGTTCAGCAAAAATACTTTTGCTTTCAGGTGAGAATGAACAATGTTGCATCTGAAAGGTGCATGTAAGTTAGAAGGTAGCCTGTGGAGATATAAATCATCACCATGTGTACAGAGCTCCACCGGAAGAGCTTCAAATTGTGAAGATGCCTTTGTGTAACAGAAGATTTGGGATAAAATCAAACAGTTCTGAAAGTGCCTGGAAATATATAGCAGAATAAGATGATGTCATAAACGGATAGCTAAGGGTTAATGTTTCTTTTGCCTGTAAAGGGTTAACAAAGGGAACCAAACACCTGACCAGAGGACCAATCAGGAAACCGGATTTTTCAAAGCTCAGGGAGGGAATTTTTGGGTGT
>NC_133776.1:7434715-7575544 GCF_003597395.2 Chelonoidis abingdonii | reverse complement strand
AGACCAGAGTGAGGCAGGCACTGAAATTCCTGTCTGGTGGCAGCGATATCAGATCTAAGCTGGTAATTAAGCTTGGAGGTTTCATGCTAGCATCTTATGTTCTGAACTCTAAGGTTCAGATCTGAGTAGGAAAGCTATGACAGACGACCATGTTAATCTTCATAATTGAAGGGCAGTACCCTTTGTGTGTGTGTATAACAGTAACCTGTTGCTGTCGACCTTTCCAGCTTAGTACTGGACATCAACAACCCCGTGAGTATGGTAAGCTCTCCCAACTCAAGCAGCAGAGCCCCCCACCTATTCCCCATAATGATCAGCATTGCACAGATAAATCTGTCAAGATCAGTAGACAGCCACCTTTTCATAGTGTCTTCGCTTGTGATTATAGCCACATAAACACCTATGATAGGTGCCAAGTTCTTGCTGGTGAGTGGGGGCAGGTGCAGTGATACCCGGGAGTCAGTCTGCTTCCTGACGAGAATGAACGATCTTGCTTCTGAAAAGTACCTGCAAGTTGGAAGATGGCCTGTGGAGACAGAAATCTTTGAGTACTTACTGTCCTTCCCCTTCTCTTCTTCAGGGTCCCGTGTGTGTTTAGAGGAGCAGCTGGCAAGGAGTGAGCTCTTCATCTTCTTCGCCAACTTGCTGAGGGCATTCACGTTCACCCTCCCAAAGGGAGTGAAGGAAATCAGCACAAAGCTTGTTGTGAGGATCACGATGCAGCCCGAGCCATATGAGCTCTGTGTTGTTCCTCGTTAGGCTGCAGTGCATCACAGATCAGGAGAAGAATCATTCGTCAAGATTGCTTGACCCCATTACTTTCCTCCTTGCATCCCTTATTCTTTTTCTGGTGTCAGTGTCACACATTATCGCAAGCTGTTAGACCCTGGGCAATGCAACTGAACAGTGCAACTGTTTCATCATTGTCTTGTACTCAAAAAGTCTTTGTAAATTTCTTCCAGATGTGCTACGCATTAAAAAATTACAGCAAAGAAATTTAGAGTCTGACTTTACTTCTCACTGACCTGAAAACTAACTAGTGGGAGGAAGAATTTTTAAAAAGGTAGATGCTGTCATTTATTAAAAAGATGACAGGGTTTTAATATAATAAATCCTGTAATTCATGTACGTGAACTGTGAATTGAGGTGTTGAATCTGTAAAGATCTATGTGCTACTACTGTAAATCTGTAGCAACTGAGTGTTTCTTTGCATAAAGATCTACTATGCTTTAATCTGAAAAGGTGTTAAACACAATAAACGCAGAGGAGGGGAAGGGCAGTGGCAACAAGGGAGGCATAGAGGGAGGAAAATGCACAGAGGTTGTATGGAATTAGATCTCTGCAGGAAGAACTGGTAGAGCATCAGGGAGGTTCAGCTTTCACAGCTACAATAGATTTGTTTAGCTACAGACAAAGTGGTTAAAAAAGCAATGAAATGCTGACAATAAGTCAGGTTCTCATAACCTTGATTGTCTCTCTTCTGATTGTGAAGTTTCTGAAGTTGCGACAGGCACAGGAAAACAACTTCCTCCTGGACTAATTCCCCTCCCAGTTGTTGGAAACTGGGTGCATATCAATTTTCAGTTTCATCGTGATCTCCGCATGAAGGTATTTATTCTTAGACACTCTGGTTGGTTGACGGTCTAATGGGCTAATTGAGGAAATAAGTGAAATTTATTGGTAGCAGAAAGTAGTTTTACATGCTCGGGAAAGTTGTGGTCAAAGATTTGCAAATGTGAAAATCAACCTGATTGCTAAACTCCATCTCCTTTTAATGTGGGATGCGTCAAATTCATATGAAACCTGATGTTTATAAGAATTAAACAACTGGAGACAGTAGTTCTGACTAGTGAAGAAGAAAAGGAATACATTTTTAAAGAGGGACTTTCAACAATATAAAACTTTCAGATGCGTTGGTTTTTAACCCTTAGAGCACAGATGTTTTTCTAGTTTACCAAAGGATTAGCATTATGCGTTGTACGTTTATGTCTATGGTACTGAAAAGGTTACAAATCAACAAATCTCTTCAGTTCTCACCCCTTTTCTTCAGGGCCTGCTGTTTCTCAGTCCATCATTGTTCCTTTCTGCTCATTCCTGCAGTGAATCCATAGTGCTCGTAGGTGACCTCAGCAACTAAAATCTACGTTAGTGCTCTCTATAAGATCCAGTGCTCTTCATAAGATCGAGCATAGTTTTGTTCTAAAATGCTTCAGACCCCTTTCCCAGGCTCTAGTGATGGATATGTGGAAATGATCACTTGGAGGTGGCCATTGGTCTCTTAGTTGGTATGTAGAGTGACCATGCCTCTGGACACCTAAAGGACCTGCTGCTTAACTCATATGAAAGTAACTAGGATCCATTCACTCCCAGACATATAGTTGGAAAACATTTGCAAACATCTGTGCAGATATTCCATGGGTGTGAGCCTGGACCTCAGCATCTCCCACAGAAGGTGAATGGGGTTGTACATGGATAAGAAGGAAACAGTGATGGGATGTCATAAACAGATAGTTAAGGGTTAATGTCTCTTTTACCTGTAAAGGGTTAAGAAGCTCAGTAAACCTGGCTGACACCTGATCAGAGGACCAATAGGGGGACAAGATACTTTCAAATCTTGGTGGAGGGAAGTCTTCCTTTGTGCTCTTTGTTTTGGGGGTTGTTCGCTCTTGGGACTAAGAGGGACCAGACGTCAATCCAGGCTCTCCAAATCTTTCTGAACCAGTCTCTCATGTTTTAAAATTGTAAGTAACAGCCAGGCAAGGCGGATTAGTTTTATTTTTGTTTTCTCAACTTGTAAATGTCCCTTTTTTGCTGAGAGGATTTTACCTCTGCTTGCTGTAACTTTGAACCTAAGGCTAGAGGGGGTTCCTCTGGGCTATATGAATCTGATTACCCTGTAAAGTATTTTCCATCCTGATTTTACAGAGATGATTTTTTTACTTTTCTTTCTTTAATTAAAAGCTTTCCGTTTAAGAACCTGATTGATTTTTCCTTGTTTTAAGATCCAAGGGGATTGGATCTGAACTCACCAGGGATTGGTGGGGGGAAAGGAGGGGCAATGGTTAATTTCTCCTTGTTTTAAGATCCAAGGAGTTTGGATCTGTGTTCACCAGGGAACTGGTGAAGCCTCTCAAGGCTGCCCAGGGAAGAGAAGGTTTTAGGGGGGACAAGAAGTGATTCAGACACTGAAATTTCTGTATGGTGGCAAAGTTACCAGATCTAAGCAAGTAATTAAGCTTAGAAGTGTCCATGCAGGTCCCCACATTTGTACCGTAAAGTTCAAAGTGGGGAAGGAACCTTGACATGGGGCCTGAAGGAATTTCTTGAAGATTCTCATTCAGGGAAAGATTTGATCATTGAGGTAGTTGACGTTGAATTTGCAGCACAAGTGGCTCCTGATCTCATATAACCCTGGGTGGGATCTTTTAAAGGCAGAATTACAGATTTGTATTATTTGCTACATTAGTCTCAAGGGTAAAATTGCCAAGATTAGCAAAAATATTTTGCTTTATGGTGAGATGAACAGGGGCTGCTTTTCACGTTACACAAAGTGGGCTGTGAGATGCAAAAGCCTTGGGTACTTACTGCCCTTTCCCTTGTCCCTCTGCAGGGCACCGTGTGAGTTTGGGGGAGCATCTAGCAAGGACCGAGATCTTCATCTTCTTCACCAGCCTGCTGTGGGCATTCACCTTCAGCCTGCCAGAGGGAGCGAAAGAACAGATTTTTAAATGAGTACTGTGGGGGAAATGGGTAGGAAGGGTGTGTGTGTGTGTGTGTGTGTGTGTGTGTAATTCTCAGCTTGGAGGATGGAAGTTTTGGAGCTAAATCAGGGCTTTTTATTCCTGAGGCAGGAGACCAGGGCTCACAGCGACTGAAAATTAATTCAACTGGAAAGACTGAAGAGGGAGAGACCAATGAAGCATACAGCTATCGTGTCAGAAGTATGACGGAGCTGGAATAACAGTGAATGAAGCTTAGCGCCGAGTTCATTTGCTGCCCAGGTTCAGAAGGTTCCGGAGGGGGCTGGGCAGCGGCAGTTGAAGAGAACATGGGGGACGGGAACTCATGCCCAACGGCCAGTGCCTCCAAGCGCTGAACATTCTCTGAGCGATGGCAGTTCTGGCTGTGGGGGCCGCGAGGCTGCTGGGAGCCAGGTCGGGGGACTGGACACAGTTCTGAGCTGCTGTGGGGAAGTTCTGAGGAACCGTGGGGTTTCTCCAAAGGAAGCTTCTGACCAAGAGGGGATTGGGTTAGAGAGACAGATCCGAAGCATCTTTGGAGGCATTTCTTAGCTAGTACAGAGCCAGGCTATGTTGTTAGAAATCAGCGAGAGTGAACGGAGAGAACGGCATTGCAAATTGCATGTGTAAAAAAGGAAAGCTAGGCCCTCGGCCCTTTTGAAAATTTACAGGTAAGCCTCATTTCCTGCCTTCATATTGCCCTCCAAATACATCTGCCTAGAACGGAGTCTCATTGTTAGATGTTATCCTGGTTTGCTCAACTGAACTGAGATCACGAGTTCAATGCAGTTCACATTGCGAAATTAGGCTAATCTGAACACAAGAGTTGAATTATCTGGGTTCTCATGGTACAAACCCAGCAAGTTTATTCAGTTTAAGTCAGTCTGATGCAGTTCAATCACAGTTTACAGATTAATAGCAAGGGGCTGAGATGTTAAAAATTTGGTGGCAGGGTCAGAGGATGTACCATGAGACTGAAATGCTACTAGACAATTAGCTTCAGTGACCTGCCTTTACGAGTAAATATGCATCCTGCGTAGTGCGGACAGTTGAGTTCAGCAGAGTTTACATCCTGTATCACCAATGAAATACTGGACTTTGTGTTACACAATGTCCATCAGGTCTGAATTCTGGATGTGGAACAGGCACAAGAAAACAACATGTTGTGAATGCTAATCTTTGGCATGCCTAGGACTGTACTGGGAGCTGGGTAAACTTTTATAGGTTGTTAAAGTTCACTCTGTACACCAAGTTCTCAGATTAATTATTGACAAGCTTTTAGCTTGTGCCCCTCTCTCGTATGCTCAGTGAAATGGTGTCCACTGGCAAAGTCTTCACTTTGTGATTCCAAAAAGTAGTTGTGACATTCTATACCTTGTGGGAGCTCGTACTGTAACCGTATTCCTCATTTTCATATAATTGTGATCTTGCCTTACAAAACATGCTTTAGATGTATCAGGGGAAAGGTTATAATCTGCTGAAGGTCACTTCTCTATCCACATGTGTGTATCATTGATGCATATGAAGTTATGAAAATTATGTTGTATGGTGGTCACTAAAACATGCTGTAAGTATCAACAACCATTGTCCAGCAAGGGAGCTACAATGCAATGACTCATCTGCATGTAGCCACACCAGGGGAATTGCTCAACCTTGCTTGGAGAGACTCAGCAATTCCCCCTGTACATGCCTGAACCTGTGATCCCCAAGCACGTGGACTGAGGGTAAAAAACAGACAGAGTGGACACATACTGGGCCCTTCTCATGCTCCCACCTTCACAGCAAGCAACTAAGACACTGAGAAGAAAAGACTCCAACAGAGGAGATTGGCCCGGGTTTAAGGAACAAACCTGCATATTAAGGGACTGCAATATCCAGTGGGGTGCGAAAAACTGTTTCATCTAGATGCTGCCCAGTCTGATAGAGTTGAGAGTTTAGACTGCATGCTTACATTTTATTTTCTTTTGGTAACCACTCTGACTTTTTGCCTATCACTTAATAGCACTTAAAATCTATTTTTGTAGTTAATAAATTTGTTTGTTTATTCTACCTGAAGCAGTGCGTTTCGTCTGAAGTGTGTCAGAGACTCCCCCCCCCCCACCCAGAATAACAAGCATAGTGCATATCAATTTCTTTGTTAAATTGATGAACTCATATAAGCTTGCAGCATCCAGTAGGCATAACTGGACACTGCAAGATGGAGATTACTAGGATTGTGTCTGGGACTGGAGATATTGCTTATGTCATTCGGTTGCACAATCCAAGGAGCAGCTTACATGTCAGAGGCTGTGTGTGAACAGCCCAGGAATGGGGATCACCGGTCACCAATAACACCAGGGGAACGTCACAGTAATTACATATCGAGTGCCCAGAAGAAGCCTAAAAATTGAAAGTTAAAGGAAAAATTAGAAAATGCGGAGAAGCAAAGTGAAATATCTGAGGCAACAAATTCAGCTCAGATATCCTGGGAAAACAGATCTATAACTTTAAAATAAAATATTCTTTCACGCTAGGTCTTTCATTCAATAGACCAGATCATCAGCTGATATAAATCAGTATAGTTCCATTGGCATCATAACGATAAGGTGGTGCAGTATTCCACCTTAAACTTCCCTTCAAGGATATGTCAGATTTCCATCTGAATCAGTTAATTTACCTACCTTTATTTATTTTTACAAAGTCCGTTCTTCTTTTAGGGAAGCTGGATTATATATAGTGGCTATTATATGAGTCCTTAGTTACTGTCTAGATAGAACTGAAACCCTTCTCTAAGTCACCCCAGATGTTTTTTGCCCAATGGAGGATATCTCTTGTTGCCTGATCTAATGATTAAGTATTTATTCCTTTGATTGTTTATAATACCCAATTTACACTCTGAAATTTGGTAGGTTTTTGTTCCAAGTTCAGGCCCAATGTTACCAGAACTGCTGTTGAGTTGGGAGCCCTGAGGGACCCCAGAAATGACAACAACACTCACACTCAGGGAAGTCCTTTTGTAATTGCAAAAATTTTATTATCCCTATGATTACTCCTATAGGTAAAACAATCCAGACAACTAAGGTGAAATAATACAAGCCAGTAACGATGTCCCGCACCATTACATGTGTATAATCACTCTATCCTTGGTTAGGAATCAAAAGGTTGAGACAGATCGTAGTCTGACTTTGGCTTACCAGTAGAGAACTCCAATGGCCTAATCCATGGCCAGATGTTCTCTAGGCTTGATGGCCATCCTGCATGTGCATGAGTGACTCCGTCCTCCTTTACCATAACTTAACTTCCTCACCCTCATAATACTGGAGTTCCCTTATCCCGTTGGTAGGTATAATAACTCGTTCAAACTCATTAAAAGACACATCAAGATTACCATAGCTTAGAGGTCTTTTAAGGTCAGGCTTGACAAAGCCCTGGCTGGAATGATTTAGTTGGGAATTGATCCTGCTTTGAGCAGGGGGTTGGACTAGACGACCTCCTGAGGTCCCTTCCAATTCTGATATTCTATGATTCTATGATCTGCTGATGTTTTCTTCCAAAAATACTCTAAATCTGATACCAACTGCCTTCTTTAGCCTTTCAGCACTTGTGATTCTGACAAAACAGGCAAAACAAAGTCTTACGCCATTTTATGATTTAAGGTCACTGTTAGTTTACTTACTTCTGCTAACTTCATTGAACAACTTCTACAAAGGCTCTGAGGCCTTGCTCTTAGCCTAATTCTTAGTCTAGGCCAATAGGTTTCTTGTGTTTCTACATTATTATTGGTATCTTTACAGTCTATCAAACCTACGATGAACTAGCACTTCTTTCCCTTCTTATTGCACCAGGGTTTGTTACAGCAGATCCAGAGCAGCGTTTGCTGCATGCCTCAGACATGTCCTGGTCTTAGAGCTAAAGCTGGACTGTGGAGTTCCATCCCTGAACTGCTTTCTAGACCTACTGTCTAGGTCTGATTCCGTATTTGGAAGAGCCAAACTATCCTGTCTCCGGCTAGGGATGCCTCAGAGCCTGCTGGGGGTTGTTTATGCTTCGTATCATGGCATACAGAGAAGTTAGATTAAAAATATGAAATTTTGCCTTCTTGCTGGAAGGTGGCAACGTAACACCACTCTTTCTTAGAGTTCAAATTCTAACAGAAAGAACCCCAAGGCAGAAAGGCTCAATTCACCCCACCTTACTCAAGGCTGGTGGCCTCTTTCTGGTCACATGCTTTCTGCAGAGCCAGTTGGTCAGGGACACACTCAAAGTGATAGCTTGCAATTTCAAACAATCCTCAAGACATTCAGCATTACTGAGGATCCACACTGACAGTACTAGGAGAAGGAAGAAGAAGGAAAAGAAGGAGAAGAAAAACGTTCTCAATATCTTCCTGTGACTCTCCACCCCTGCTCTTCTTCCCCATTACTTTGGGGATTAAACTGCTCCTGGATTCTAAATTAGTGCAGGAACTGAAGTGGGTCTGCACTGCACCCCGTTACATGCCCTCAGATGTGGGACTGTAGGGAAACAGTGCATGTGTAGCCTCAGACACTGTTGACCACAAAAATCCAGATGCCCGCACATGCACACCAGCAGTAGGGATCAATGCAGGCAACCAGCTCATATAGCCAGAGTTACTGTTGTTAGGTACTCGGTTTTGAAGGGAAGCTTGTTTTATGCATGGCCCCCTTCATTTTAAACCACCTCATTAAATTGAATTCAATCAAAACCTGAGCTATGTAAACAACAAAGCAAATTAAAAAACTCTGATTTCATGTAATTCTTGCCCTGCTTCTTGGACAAGCAGGGGAATAAAATGCTAATAATAAACTCATGCAGCAACTCATGTCGCAAAACTTAAGGCTGTATAAAATTGAACATTTTACCATTTGCTGGTTTTACTTTTAAAATCTGGAACTCATGATTTCTGAGAGGCTTAATGTTGAGTCGCTGTGGTTTGACTGGCAGAAACATTGAATTGTTCTTCAGTAGAAATATATCAAGTACCCCTTAGCCTGGCAATTCTGGGTTATGACAGGGACAATAAATGAGTGAAAGCAACACAGGGGAAGAAGAAGTATCAGGAAGAGCCAGAAGCTAGAAAAGAGGCAGTAAGAATTCAGCATTTCTCAGCAACAGCCCTGAGGATTGATGGATAAAGCAGCAGGAAGATACTTGTGTTAGGTCACATTTTTAATAGCTTTGGCTGTGTTTCATATAATTGTGCAATCTCTAAAGCTGCGATAGATGGCCAGGTATCCAGTTATCAGCTGGATCAATGCCTAACCCTATATTTGGGAACATGGGAGTTGGGTTTTAAACGTGATCATGGGATTCTTGTTAAGGTATTTACTTATTTTCATGTAATGAATTGACTGACAGTGATTGAGAACATATATGTAAATTATCGATAAGGTACTTTTCATGCTAAGGAAAGTTTTATCCAAAATTTGTGTGTGACAGTAAACTGAGGTCAGAAATGCCATTACCCATTAATATGGAAAGTGGAGCACTTACGTCAAACCCACTGGGCACATGATTTAATGAAAACACAGTATGTCTAACTCAGGCCTGGTCTACACTACGCGTTTAAACTGAATCTAGCAGCGTTAAACCGATTTAACCCTGCACCCCTCCACACAATGAGGCCCTTTATATCGATATAAAGGGCTCTTTAAACTGGTTTCTGTACTCCTCCCCAACGAGAGGAGTAGCGCTGAAATCGGTATTGCAATGTTGGATTAGGGTTAGTGTGGCTGCAAATCGATGGTATTGGCCTCCGGGCGGTATCTCACAGTGCAGCATTGTGACCGCTCTGGAAAGCCATCTGAACTCGGATGCACTGGCCAGGTAGACAGGAAAAGCCCCGCGAACTTCTGATTTCATTTCGGCTGGTTGGCCAGCGTGCGAGCTCGAATCCAGCCCAGGTGACCAACATCGGGAGAGCCATGCAGCAAGGTAACAATGAGCAGTCTCTGGAGAATCGAAAAAGAGCACCAGCATGGACGCAACGGGAGTACTGATCTGATCACTAAATTGGGAAGAGATTCCGTCTAACAGAATGTGTTCCAAAAGACAAATGAAAAACATCTGAAAAGCCTTTCAAAAGGCGCATGATGCAGAGAGGACACACCAGGTGACTGACAGTGCAGTGCAGAGTGAAAGTTAAGGGAGGCTCAGACAGCTACCAGAAAACCAACGAAGCAAACGAAGATCCAGGGCAGGGCCAAATACATGGCCACTTCTATGCTGCTGCACTGCAATTCTAGGGGGGTCACAAATCCACACCAGACTTCACTCCTGTCCATCAGGATTCGAGGTGCGGGTAATCCTCAGCCGTGGTCGAGGAATTCTTGGATGGGGAAGATGAGGCAGGAGGGAGGAAAGAGGAGGACAAGCAGTGCAGAAGCACACAGGCACTGCCGTTCTCCTCCCAACAGTCAGGATCTTTTTCTGACCTGCAGACGGAATTACCGCTCGGACGCAGCTCTCCCAAGCCACATAGCCAGACAATGAAACCATGGAAGCAACCTCGGTGAGTGTACGTTGTTAAATATAAAACGGTTTAAAAAAGCAAGCGTTTTTATGATATAATTTGGCCGGAGAGAGCTTTGGATGGCATTTGCAGCCAGTACAGTTTTGAAAAGTCTTTAACATGTCTGGGATGGAGTGAAACCTCCAGGGACATCTCCAATGAGCTCTTCTGAGGTACCTCCAAAAACACTTTGGCAGAAGGTTTCTGGGCAGGGCTAGCCTATTCCATCCTCCATGGTTTAGGACACTTGACCAACCGCCATGCATGTGCAATAATCTGGTGATCATTGCATGACAAAGCTAGCTGCGTATGGTCCGGTGATTGCTGGCATTCAGACAGACATCATGTTCTTTATCTCGCTGTGTGTTATCCTCAGGAGAGTGATATCAATCTCCGGTAACTAGTAAATTTCAGGAAGTTAATTAAGGGGACAGGGACATGGCCAATTCTACTGGGCTGTTTGCCTATTGGCAATTAAAAGAAATCCTGTTCCTTGGCGGTCAGGTAGCTAGGGCGGAGGGGGTGAGGATGTGGAGCTGGCTTTTTCGCGTTTGGCTAGCAGGATCTTCCCTGGCACAGCGCTACGCAGTGGTGGGGGAAACGGGGTGTTAGCAGTGATCTCCACGATAACCAGCCACGGGTGGGGGGGGTAAAGTTGAAATCACCCAGAGAATTAGATGAGGGAAGTGTGTTACGGCTGCTGATGTTTAACAGGAGAAGCAGCAACTAGACAAGATTTTGCTGGTATTTGAGGAAAGGAGGGCACTAAGATGATATGAAGGCTGGCACGTATGCGAAAAGACAATGGCTAACCACTTGAGATGCAGCAGCTCGAATGTCTGCTGCCCGTGACCTGTGTCTGTTCAGATGCCTCTAACACGGCAGAGCCAATCGCAGGCACTCAATATGATGAAAGATCGACCTTTGTTAGTGAGATTCACATGTGCTAAAGATATAGGGTGAATTAGTGGGTTGTTCACCGTGAAAGAGTATAAAGCATGTGCTGTAAAATGTATCTTTTAAATACTCTTTTCCTTTTTCCCTCCCTACATGCAGCTGCAAATTTTTCAAGTCTCACGCTATTCAGATAAGGCGGCGGAAAAAAAGACGGAGAGAAAAATGTTCTTGGAAATCGTGGAAGTGATCCGCAATGAAAGAGCTCATCTGAATGACTGAAGGATGTGGTATCAAATTACAGGAAAGGATGCACGTGAACGTGAGGAGGAAAGGAGGGACGCTCAGGTGAGAGGTGGCGGCAGGAAGATCTGAGGAGGCATGAACGCAATGCTGGCTGCTGCGTGAATAACTGACATCCTCCGACGTCTGGTGGAGCTCAGAACAGCAGCAGGATCACAGAGTGCCGCTGCAGCCCCTGTGTAACCACCCCTCAACCATGTCATATCCTACCCCACCCAGACATGTAAAGAACACATGGGGGAAAAGCTTCTACACCTGCCCACTCCACCTCCGTGGACAGCCCAACAACAAAAGGCTGTCATTACTTTGAAAATGAATTTTTTAGTGGCACTTTCCTTCCCTCCTATCCTCCTCCAAACCACACTTGGGCACACCTTGAGTCAGTTCTCTCCCTCTTTAAATGAATAATAAAGAATACATGATTTTAAATGATAGTAAGACTTTATTTCCTTAGAAAGCAAGCTGGAATCAAAGGCAAGAAGGTGGGTTGCTTACAGGGAATGATCAATACAAGGGGTGAGCGGTGTTCATCAAGGGGAAGACTAACACAAGCAGTCAGCACCATAACCCTGCACCATGATGAAACTCGTTTTCAAGCTTCTCTGATTGCACGGCAACGGCGCTGTCCTGTGGTGCTCTTCTAAAATCGGCCTGTAGTCTGGCTGTGTGTAATCAAGCGGCAGGTGAATTTGCCTCATCTCTCATCATCCGCGATAAAAGGTCTACCCTTTACCTCACAGAGATTGTGGAAAGCAACACAGCAAGCAGCAAAACAATGGGGACATTGAGTTTGGCTGAGTCAGAGCGTCAGTAATAGTGCATCCATCGCAGCTTTAAAAGCAGGCGCAAACATGGCACATTCTACCGAAAATTCTAGCACATTGCTCAGAGCTAGTGAGTTGAACACATCCTGACACTGTCCAGGCAGCCTGTTTATGGCGTTCATCAAGACCCATCGCATCAAAGCTAGGACTGGGTCAACACACAAGGATATACAAGGAATTTCAACACGCTCCAACTTTGTTTTCTGGTCTCGGGAAAGTAATTTCTCTTGCGGAGCCGTTTAAACAGAGATAGTGTCCCTGAAAGACGCGAGCTGCGGATCAATCGAACCCTTCCCACGAGCCTCGCCATCCCGACTGGAATGTTGGTGAAACATCCATTGTGATCCACCGGTGCTTAGCACCATGGAAAAGTACCCTTGTGGTTTAACGTACTGGTGTCCTGGTGCTCTGGTGCCAAGATAGATATGGGTTCCCATCTATCGCCCACCACAAGTTAGGAAATCCATTTGCAGCAAAACCCATACACTATCGACTGCACATTTCCCAGAGTCACAAGCTTTCGGTAGCAGAGCTTAAATGATTGCTTTGGCTACTTGCATCACAGAGCAGCCCCTACAGAAGTGGATTTTCCCACTCCAAATTGATTCCGCAGACGGACCGGTAGCTGTCTGGCATTGCAAGCTTCCAGAAGGCTATTAGGCCAAGCTTCGCTTCTATAACTAGATGAGTGACTGCTCTCATCTGGTAGTTTGGCAATTTCAGGGCAGGGAAAGCGTACGGTACAAAGTATTGCCAATGAAAAGTGCCTTACGCATGTCGAGAAGATTTCGCAGACAACTGGGAATCATCCAAACCTGCAATACTAGCAGCCTCACGCACAATCGATCTCGTGCTTCTTTCCCGACGCCCAAAATTGGCGTTACAAATTGGCTAAAGAACTCACCATTACCAAGCAGGATCTGAAAACGCGCAATGGGGCCCCAGTTTGAGAGAATTCTTGTCAACCTGTCCTCATAACACTTCTCATTAAGATCTGTGCTGCATACGGGCCGCACCAATCCACATCACCTGGTATTTTTTTTGCATGCCTGGTTCAGCATGAGCATGCAACACGAGAATGCGCGAGGTGTATTAAGAACAATACCACAGATTGCGGGTCTTGAGCTGAGCAGGGTCCATGCTTGCTGTGCTAAATGGCGTTGCGCAGTTCACACAAAGCGAAACCTAGAGTGACAGGAAAAAAGGCGAAAAACGGTTGTCTGCTGCTTTCACGGAGGGAGGGGTGAAGGCTGATACCAGCAAGAAGACCACACTGAGACAATGTTTTTTGACCCTAAAAGAAAATTACAGCAAGGCATCTACGGGACTCAACCCAAGAATTAAAATGGAGGGGAGGAAGGAGCTAGCGGAGGGATGAACGTGGCGGCAACATATGGAAAAAAGCTATGGGATAGCTACCCACAGTGCAACGCTCAGGAAATCGACACTAGCCTCGGTACATGGACGCACACCGCCAAATTAATGTGCTTAGTATGGTTGCGTGCACTCGACTTTATACAATCTGTTTTACAAAACCGGTTTATGTAAAATCGGAATAATCCCGTAGTGTAGAATTACCCTCAGCAGAAAGGTGAAAGGAATCACCTTTCCTAAAGAGATGCTTTCACACTGAAACTCCAACAATATTTATGCATCCTCCACCAGGGTCTCCGGTTGTGACCTTTAGATCTACTCCAAAGGGGAAGAAGCCAGGAAGATTGGACTTTTAGGAAAGAAGAGTTGTTTTTCAGCTAGCCTTCAACTTCTGTGAATTTGCAGGCCCTTCTCTCGAATGATGATTACCTTATGTGGAGCAAAGTTGCTGAGTATCTCAATAAGCTTCTATCAAATCTCAGAGAGGAATTAAAATCTTTGTCTGTGGAGGGTCAATAAATAGAGAAAATTTCCCTATACACCTGCATTGATGCTGCTGAAATGGTGCTGCAATCGGTGACAGCAGAGATGACTATGTGGCATATGTCATGGCTCCAGTCTTCTGGATTGCCAAAGAAGGTCCATGTTACACTGGAAGGCCGCCTCTTTGATTGGAATCATCTGATCAATTCTAGAACTGATGAGTCGTAATGTACACTGGACGACTCTCCTACCACGTTATGGTCATTGAATCTCTACACTTCCCTATACAAGAAGAAGCAGTCTTGATATCGTACTCCACTGAAACAGCCTGTCATTACTCCTTGTCATCATCCATATCAAAGAACATCAGATTTCTCTAAGAAGAAATGACATATACAAGGGAGGAGACTTCATCAGCATCAACACTGAATGCTGCTAAGGCTGGCTCTACATCATTTTGATGTTTTATAAAGAGAGCTGACAACCAGTCTTGGAGGATCTTTATCTCTTCCCCCTAGCTCCTTTGGGGACCATTTGCATTATTTCCAGGAAGCATGGAGCAGTATAACCAGTGACAGATGCGTACTGAAAATAATTCAAATAGGTTACTCTAGTCAAGTCAAAACCCCCAACCCACTTTCCCCATCCCTTTTCAGGGACTCCTCTTACAAGGGTCTCCTCTCAACGAGAGTTTCAGTCACTGCCTCTTGGTGCTCTAGATGAGGTTCTCCCCCAGTATTGGGGGAAAGGATTCTATTCAATTCTATTCCAATACTGGAATCCAGTATTGGACCTGAGAGAGCTGAATTTCTTTGTTTGCCAGTTCAAATGGTAATCCTGTCCTCCATACTTCCTTCCCTAGATCCTTTAGACTGGGTTGCAGCTCTTCAGTCTTGATAATGCATATGTCCATCTATTCAGCACGCAGGAAATATTTTCATTTTGTAGTGGACAATGCACATTACCAGTGCAGAGTGCTACTTTTGGGTTGTTGATGGCTCAGAGAAATTTCACCAAATTCTGGCTGTATTAGCAGCAAATCTCAGAAAGAGAAATGTGGTAGTTTACCCATAGCTCAACAGTTCTTTGGTGAGATGATTGTCTCCAGAACAGGTGCTAAACAGCATTCAGTACATCATTCATCTGTTCTCCAGACTGGGACTAAGAAGAAATGTGAAGGAGTCTCCTTTAATCCCAACACAAAAGATAGAATTTATTGGGGCTCTAATCGATTCCATAATGGCTCAGGCATACCTGCTAGAGACTAGATTCAGCTACCCGTTAGAATTGATCAATCAACTTCATAAGAATCTGTATGTACTCTGGTGACCCCATTCACCAGACTCCATCTTTGTTGTCTCCAGAGGTGGTTACGGATGGTCTATCGTCCTGTTGTTCACAGAATAGATGTGGGCGTACACATACCTCAAGAGCTTTTGAACTCCCTCAGCTGGTGGAAGGATCCACCTCAGTTCACCCCAGTGCTTCCCACAAAGTTAATAGTGCGACAGTTGCTTCAGTGTGCAGGCAGGGAGCCCATTTTGTCAACTTCACAGTGCAGGGTCAGAGGTCTCGAAGAAAGGACCATCTGCATATTATTGTCCTGGAGCTCAGTGTAACATGGCTTGCCTGTGTGGCTTTTCAACAAATAAGGATTGGCAATACCACCACGAAGTTTTATGTAAACAGACAAGGAAGAATCAGATCAACACACTCATGCAGGAATGCAATCCTATGGAATTGGTGTATTTGGCACAACATAACTTACTGCAGTTCATCTTCCAGACCTACATAACACACTGGCAGACCATCTAAGCAGGCTTTTTTCTCAGAATTACACATGGGCCATAAAGGGTTCGGTCATCAAGTCCATTTTCAGTCAGTGGGGTGCTCTGTGCACAGATCTTTTTGAGACCGAACAGAACAAGAAATATGAAGTATTTTGTTCCAGGGGAATATAAAGTCCAGGTTCTCAAGGAGATGCCTTCCTAATCCCCTGGACTCACGGCCTATTGTACACTTATGCACTCAATTCCTCTCACCCCCTGTGTGTGAAAGAAAGTCAAACAGGGCAAGGCGTCAGTCATCCCAAAGGCCCTGGATTGGCCCAGGCAATGCTGGTTCATGGAAATCAGAAATCTCTCACTGACACCTCCAATATCTCTACTTCTTCTACCAGATTTAATTGTGCAGAAGAATGGCACAACTTTTCATCCCGATTTGTTCTCTCTACACCTTACGGCATGGAAGCTATCTGGCTAACAGACAGGGAGGAGAATTGTTCTGCTGATGTGCAGAGCGTACTGATTCAGTGCAGAAAGCAGTCCAATGAGGGCAATTTATTCTGCAGAATGGATGGGTTTTTCATCCTTGTCTTGCCAACTTAATCTTCCTCTGCGAGAGACGTCAATCCTTCATATCCTTGAGTAACTATTATCCTTAAAAACCCCTGGCTTGTCTGTAAGCTCGTTACATGTTTATTTGGCTACTATCTCAGTGCATCGTTCAGTGATTTAAAACCATACCCTTTTTTCCCTTCATCCTTCAGTTAGTCTGTGAAAGATCTGAGATGTTTTGCTTCAATGACTTAACCCTCTCCATTATGGAGTCTTAATCTGGTGCTTCCAGGGCTTGATGGGACCTCCATTTGCGCAGTTAGCCTCATGCTCATTACTCCATGTGCCTATGGAGAATGGTATTCCTCATGGCAATTATATCAGCATGCAGAGTCTGTGCACTGCAAGCCTTTATGGCAGGACCTATCCCGTATATGATTTTTCATAGGGATAAAGTTACACTCCACCATTTCAATTAGTCCATTCACTTACCTGTTCCCCCGCCCGCCCCAAAGTCTCATTCATTCAAGCATGGGGCTGCATTACATACTCTAGATGTCCTCTGAGCTCTGTCATTTTATCTGATTGGAACAAAACAGATCAGGCAGTCCCTTAGGCTATGTATTTCTATTGCTCAGAGATGCCAGGGTCAGGCCATCTCAGCACTGAGTGTATTGAACTGGGGGGGGTGTCTCACTGCGTAAAGTTAACTTATGAGGTGACCAATTTAGAACTCCCAGGTCATGTGAGGTCACATGGTACTAGAGACTGGCCACTTCTGCAGCGTCTTTTAGGGGAATGCCCATAGATGATCTATGTAGGTGTACTTGGAGTAACATACATACTTTCACCAGCCATTACTCTTTAGTTCAGGCCCCTTGTTCAAATGCCCAATTTTGCAGGAAAGTGTTTCAGTCTTTGCTGAATTCAACTTGTGATACCCTCTTGGGTCTATTACATACTGCTTAGGAATCACCAGAAGTAGACCACATGTCTAGAAGCACTTGAAGAAGAAAAGGCCACTTACCATTAAGTTCCTTGAGATGTGTTGTTTATATGTATTCCATGACCCACCCTGCTTTTGCGGCTACTGTCGAAGCCAGTAGCCTGGATTTGATAGTGGCACAGAAACTGAGGGTTGGTTGGACACTCTGCCTCCTTTATATCCTTGAGTTGGAGGGGCTTGAGGTCATCAAAGAAGCAGGTGTGACCCACAGAGACTGCTGGGTAAAGTGTTTGGCTCTCAAGTGCACGGGGCACGTGCACACCAGAAGTGGAACGCATATAGGGTATGACTACACAGAGGTATAAAAACCCATGGCTGATCTGGATCAGCTGACGGGCAGGGCTTAGGCTCTGGAGCTGAAAAATCACTGTGTAGACGTTTTTGCAGGAGTGACGGGTCCCAGAGCTCAGATTCCAGCCTGAATGCAAATGTCTACACAGTGATTTTTAGCCCTGGACCCTGATCCCTGTTAGCCTGAGTCAGCTGACCTGGGCCAGGCACGGGTGTGTCGTGGGTCTTTTATCCCTGCGTAGACATACCCATAAACAACACATCTCGAAGAACTCCACTTACTAAAGGTAAGTAGTTTTCCTTTTAGTCAGTTCAAGTGAGTTCAGTGCAGTTCCCAATCTAACACATTAATAGTGAAGGGCTTAGAGGAACTTCTCAGGGTGTTACACGACATAACTAGATAACAAGCTCTGGTGATCTCCCTTTATGCCGTACACATACAGGAGGCAGTTCAATGAAGTTCAAATGAGTACAGCTGAGTTTGTATCCAGTTGCACCAATGAAATGTTGGATAAATACTTTGCAAAACATTGTCAAGTTTTAATTATGGAATGTCAACGCCGCTGTATTGACTTGAATGTCACTGAGCTGGAGTTCAATTAAGGTTATACAAGTTGGACCGAGTTCATGCTGTAACACACAGGGTTTACCAGATTCACTAACAACAAGCTCTCGACTGTGCTCTTCCTTAACCTATCCTCAGCTCAGTGGCTTCCCCGACAGAAGTCTTAGTTTGCAATTCCGTAAAGCAGCGCCATAGCAACCCCCCAGAGGATACGGTATTCAAATGTGAAGATAAAGGAAAACCTAGAGAAGCAAAGTGAAGTCTCTGGGTTGATGAATCCAGCTCAGAGGTCCTGGTAAGCTTCAGAACTACAGTGTTAAAATTATAAAACATTTTCCTCATTTTTGAGTCCTTGCTCTGTGGCTCAGCTTCACCAGGATGCACCAGCTGCTTTGGACCAATTTTGTGAGGCAAAGAAACCACAGCTCCATTTAAATGGGCTGGTTAGGGTGGGTTTACAACTCCTGGCATCCCTGGAGCAGCTGGAGCATGCTAGTGAATTTTCTTTAACCAAATTGAAGCTGTTCTATGCAACCAATAAAAACTCTGATTTTAATGTAATTCTTTTCCTCCTCCTAGGGCCTCCAAGGGAATAAACTAATTATCATACAAACACAAAGTGGCCAAGCTCTTGTGTTTTGCAGAGCCTAAAGGAATTCCATTTTTTTTTAAACTAAATTGAGAACCGACGATTCGTCTTCGAGTTGTGTCCCAATGGCTGTTCCACAACAGGATGGGTGCCTGCCTGTGCAGTCTTGAGCAGAGACTCTTGTCAGCAGTTTACGTGGAGCCACACCTGCACCCCAGACTCCTTGTGCCGTGGGGTGAGGGCATGTAGGGAGGGGCAGATCCATCATTGCTCCAGTTGCTGCTTGAGATGGAGCATCAAGATGTCTGTAAAAGGAGCCACGCAGCTTGTTACACCTCCCTTTCTTTATACCTTTTTAGTTGAGTTATTTCTTTATTTTTTCCTGTTATTAGCACATGTTTGTGCTTTCAGGGGTTCCCTACCACTTGGGCCTTTGTTGTTTTTTTCCCCTCTGGGCCTCTTGCATGGCCTTGAGTGTGGGTTATACCCAAGACTCCGACTTCCAAACCTTGTCAGACCTGCCACAGGTCCTTTCCCTGCAGCGACGGACATGCCAGCTGCCTTCAGGGCTTGGGAGAAACCCATATTCCCTCTCAATTTAAAATTTGTTTTGGATTTAAAAACAGGTTTTTTAGCTCTGAGGGAGGCCAGACTAAAACTCTTCTGTATGGAGCACCCTCTCAGACCCACCGAACGTTTATTGATTCATAGATTCTAGGGCTGGAAGGGACCTCGACAGGTCATCGAGTCCAGTCCCCTGCCCTCATGGCAGGACCAAATATTGTCTAGACCATCCCTGATAGACATTTATCTAACCTACTCTTAAATATCTCCAGAGATGGTGATTCAACCTCCCTAGGCAATTTATTCCAATGTTTAACCACCCTGACAGTTAGGACTTTTTCCTCGCTTTGTCAACCTAAACCCTCCCTTGCTGCCTTTAAGCCATTCTTCTTGTCTATCCTTAGAGGTAGATGGGAAACAAGTTTTCTCCCGTCCTCCTGTTATGGCACCCTTTTAGATCCTGAAAACTCTCACATTGTCCCCTCTCTGTCTTCTCTTTTCCAAACTAAACACACCCCATTCTTTCAGCCTCCCTCATAGGTCATTCTCTTAGACGTTAATAAATTCTTTGTTGCTTCATCTCTGTACCCTCTCAATTTCTTCCCCATCTCTCTTTAATGCGGTTGGTCTCCAGAAACTGGACACAATATTCCAGTTGAGGCTCTAACCGCGCAGAGTAGAGTGAGAATGACTTCTCGTGTCTTGCTCACAACACACCTTGTTAATTTGTATCCCAGAATCATGGTTTTGCTTTTTTCGCGAACGCATCACATTGTTGACTCATATTTAGCTTGTGGTCCACTATAACCCTAGAACCCTTTCTGCCTACTCCTTCCTAGACAGTCTCTTCCCATGTCTGTAGTGTGTGAAACTGATTGCTTCTTCCTAACTGGAGCACTTTGCATTGTCTGTATTAAACTTCAGTTCCTGTTTACCTCAGGACCATTTCTCCAATTTGTCCAGATCATTTTGAATTATGGACCCATTCTCCAAAGCAGTTGCAATCCTCCAGTTCTGGTATATCTGCAAACGTTAATAAGCGTACTTTCATGCCAATATCTAAGTCGTTGATTAAGAACATTTGAACAGAGGTGGTCCCAAAACGACCCCTGCGGAACCCCACTCGTTATGCCTTTCCAGCAGGATTGAGAACCATTTAATTAACTCTCTCTGGAGTTATTGGTTATCCAGCCAGTTATGCACCCAACCTTGAGTAGCCCCATCTAAGTTGTATTTGCCTAGTTTATTGATAAGAAATCATGCAAGACCATAACAAATGCCTTACTAAAGTTTATTACACCATCCATCGCTTTCTCCTTATCAACAAGGCTCGTTATCCTATCAAAGAAAGCTTCAGATTGGTTTTGACGTGATTGTTCTTACAAATCCATGCTGCTATTTCCCTATCACCTCCACCTTCCACGTGTTTGCAGATGATTTCCTACTTACTTGCCTCCATATCTTCACCTGGCACAGAAGTTTAAACTAACTGGTCTGTAGTTTCCTGTGTTGTTTTTTTTCCCTTTTTTATAGATGCTGCATTATATTTGGCCTTTTCCAGTCTTCTGGAATCTCTCCCATCTCCATGATTTTCCAAAGATAATAGGCTAAGAGGCTCAGATACCTCCATTGCTCCTTGAGTATTCTAGGATGAATTTCATCAGGCCCTGGTGACTTGCAGGCATCTAACTTTTCTAAGTGATTTTTAACTTGCTCTTCTTTTATTTTATCTTCCAAACCTACTGCCTTTCCATTAGCTTTCACTATATTAGGCATTCCTTCAGACTTCTCGGTGAAGACTGAGACAAAGAAGTCATTGAGCATCTCTGCCATTTCCAAGTTTCCTGTTACTGTTTCTCCCTCCTCACTGAGCAGTTGGCCTATCTTGTCCTTGGTCTTCCTCTTGCTTATAATTTAGTAGAGGACCACTAGGCAACACATTGACTAATAAAACCAAACTTTATTCAAAAAGAAAAATGATTAGTTAAGCAAAGCGACATGCAATTGCCACTTCCACCACACTCCAATTATACTTACACTCAAACATGAACTCATGTATCAATGGCTGACCAGTCCACTCACAGCAGAGTGCAAAACAACTTTATAATCCCGGACCCCAACAGTCCCCTTTTGATGTTAATTGGAGCTCTCCCCAATTTAACAAAATGGATCCTTTGATAATCCTGGATAAAACTAATTAACATTAAACTGTCCCTTGCCATAATTTTATTTTGCCACTTCCTCATTGGCTCTTTCTATTACACATTATTTAAATTAACATCTGCACCAATGTCCTTCCTACGCTGTCAATACAGACAGCATTTAATGAAACATTGAAAATTCTGAAAATCACACACTGAAAACCTTGCTTAAACAGTTATAACCAAAACGTAACAGCAACCTCACCGTGGGTCATGTTCTTGCTAACTTCTGTTTTCTGCTGCACTGTCTCCAACTTATTGCTAACTTCTACTCGCAGACTCAATTTCTCATATGCTTAGGCTAATTTTAGGCCAAAGCCTAATTTCTATTTAATATATTTTATAGGCTACAAGTGGCAGTAGGTCTGCCTCTATATACTCTTGTATTAGGATATTAGGGTGTTTGGGGTGCAGGCACGGATTCACGGACTCGGTTGACAAAATCTGAAATCAAGAGGGCATGGGCATGCGGATATCCTGACGTGGAGAACCCATAGGGGGACACATCTTGAAGAACTCAAGTTACTGTACAAGGTAAGTAACTGTCCTTTCTGTGAGAGTTCTCAATTTGTGTGAAAACTTTCCCAAGGGCTTTCTTCCAGCTCTTAGTCAAATTAGATAATTAACATTCAAACTGGTTTTTACCTTTACACGTAACATTTATGCAGAGGAAGGCAGGCCAGTCTCACTGGGAGCTTTAGAGGTTAAGGTCTGGTGGGTAAGGTTTGGCTAGCAGAAAGATTGGCTTGTTTTCCAGTACAAAGGTCTTATTAAATACACATGAGTCTTGCAATTCGCCACTTTGATGATAGGTATAAAAGCAGGGAATCACAGGGAGAAGGAGAGAGGTAGATAGAAGGGGATTAAAGCCTATTTAGGGAGATCTAGAACCTCAAAATAGACAGGGGGAGTTCAGACCTGACCACACAGTGGACAGACAGACAGAGCAGCAGGGCGATGTTGGTGATCAGCGAGTTTTTAGTAGCTTTGCTCATCTCTCTCTTTGTTGTGCAATTTCTGAAACTGAAGTGGGCATGTAGCTGGCTTCCTCCTGGACCAACTCCCCTCCCCCTCATCGGCACCATGTGGCAGATGGATTTCAAACGCCAGCACGAGCTTCTCATTAAGGTATTGTGAATGTGTGTTCAAATATATCCAAGTAAATGATAAAATTAGCAAAATGCAGCAGCTCTCGAATACAGCACGTCTGTGTGTCAAATAACATTTCTTCTGGATTGTGCATGGGGAAGTAAATGATGGCCACAAATTCCATTACCTGTTGGCGATGAAAATGTGAATTTAGTGGCATTTGCTGAGCAGAAGATTGAATGAGAATAAAGTATTCCTGACTCAGCAAAATGAATTGACTTGTTTAAAGGGGGTGGGGTTCAAACCCTGATAGGTCATGAGTAGGCTCCTAAATTTATATGTAACTCCCTAAATAACGTGAGATGATATTCTGAGGTGCTGAGTTCCCTCAAGTCCCACTGAAGTCAATGGGATCTGCAGGCGTTAAATATGGATTTACTGAAACACCTCCTTGGAAAAGTTCAGCCTAAATCTATTCAGCTGTCGCCTGGTTTCCTTCAGTATTTCTTGCTACATTTGCTTGTATCCAGGTATTTATGTTTCTGGGATGACTATGCTCCTTCCCAGCCCATCATCCCTTCCAGCTCAATTCTTCACTGAAGCCTTAATGCTCAGTAGGTGGCGTCACATTCACTTCTGTGGTAAGAAACTGGGACACACAATTTCGTCAGGCAGAAGGAATAGCCCCATTGCGAGATACAGAGATCTTTTTCAAACACCAGTGACAGAAATTATTGCAAAGAGAGAGGCAGCAAATGATCAGCTGCCTTAGGCAGAAATTTGCACTTTATGCAAGTTCTGGAGTGAATGTCCCTTTATAACATGCTGAGAAATCTGGTTGCTTTAAAGGATTCAGAAAACAGGGGCAGGTGAGAGGAATGACTAGTTGACCTCCTGAGGTCTCTTCCAACCCTAGTCTTCTAGGATTCTAATGGTGTATGATGGGGAAATAAATAAATAAAAATAAAATAAATTAATTGGAGATATACCAGTCTCCTAGAACTGGAAGGGAAGGTCATCAAGTCCAGCCCCCTGCCTTCACTAGCAGGACCAATTTTTTGCCCTAGATCCCTAAGTGGTCCCGTCAAGGATTAAACTCACAGCAGGCCAATGCTCAAACCACTGAGCTATAACAGGGATGTTCCTGTGTGCTGGGCTGTTTGTAATTTGCCAGTAGCTCTAAAGGAGAAAATGAGATGCTTCAATGAGTTCAGAGGTAGGTCACTGCAAGGGGCACTTAGGAAGACGGAGATGCATGAGATTGCCCAGCATTATTGCATATAAGTAACCCTGATAAACTGTAACTCCAAGGGACAATACGAAGTCTCCCAGGAATGTCAGTTACCAGCTTCATTCAGTGTGTTTTAGTTGCAATGTTTACAGGGTATTAGAAGAGACACCACAGAATTGTCCCCTTAACTGGAAGGCACAAGCCATTCTACTCCTGGGGACGTCTGTCCAATCATGAGGTGAAATTCACCTGTAGGTAACTCTATCCCATTCCGTACAAGACATTTAAACAGCATCCCCAGGACACAGCTGCTGAGACATCCTGTTGGATGAGAGGGTATTGTCTTATCTCATAGTCAGCTATGATGCTGTTCTGACTTGAGCTCATCTTTTGCCATGGTTTGAGGTTTCACTACAAATGTTTCTACAGCACTCTCCCGACCCCCAGCAGAGTGTCCTGAAGTGAGCTGGGCGGTTGATTCATCGTGTGCAGGTTTTTTGGCTTGTGGTTTTCTAGCACCGATGGTGTCTTTAGTTGGCACAGATTTACGGTAATATCTTCACCCTGTGGATTGGACATGTTCCTGTCATCATACTGAACGGATTCACAGCTGTGAAGGACGGCCTGACTGTCCACTCTGAAGACGTCTCTGGCCGGCCAACAACCCCGTTTTTTCAGAAAACGTCCAGAGGAAAGGGTAACATTTTCTTTCCTTATAAACTATACAGAAAAAAATAAGTTCACATGATCCTTTAAGTGTGGCTGCTCCCTGCTTCCATAGTCATCTTCACATGGGAATGCTGCTGCAAATGGTTAAAATCGCTACAAGAGTGACTTTTCTGATACTAATCAATAAGACAAACAACCACTGAATAGAATAGAGGAGCAAAATCCTGACTAAGAAGTTTGTTTGAAGCATCAGCCAGGAATGTGAACATCACCTGGCATTGCTCCCATTGTATATATGCTTTACAGCAGGGGCGGCCAACCTGAGCCTGAGAAGAAGCCAGATTTTACCAACGTACATTGCCAAAGAGCCGCACTAATATGTGAGCAGCCCCTATCAGCTCCCCCAACTCCAACCTGCAGCGCCTCCTGCCCTCTGGCAGCCCCACCAATCAGTGCCTCCCGCCTGCTGCGATCAGCTGTTACGTGGTGTGCAGGAGGCTCTGGTGGGGAGGGGGGAAGAATGAGGGCATGGAAGGTTTGGGGGAAGGTGTGGAAAGGGCGCAGGGCCTGGGGCAGAGCAGGGAGTTGAACACTGAGCACTCCCCAGCACACTGGAAAGTTAGCATCTGTGGATCCAGCCCTGGCGTCGGTGCCTATGCAAGGAGCTGCATATTAACCTAAGAAGAGCCGCATGCATCTCCAGAGCCAAGGGTTGGCCACCCCTGCTTTACACAGTACTAGTTTTGTGAGAGTCATCTAATGTGGTGGCTTTTTAACCTGGGCAGGATCTTCTCACCTGCTGGGCTTCAGGTCAGATCCCTGCACTGTCATTCAAACACAACCATCCTTGCCCTTTTATTAATGCCTTGCACTACAACAAATCTCACCCCGTGGAATTTCCCTCTTCTCTAGAATCCCTGGTGTGGGTTCCCTGCTGTAGAATTACATGTTTTTGGATCATAAATGATTTAGGAAAACAGCATCCTGAGTTTTTGAAGCCCCGCTTTCTATTGCTCTTATAAGAGCAACAAAACCCTTGACATCAAAGACTTTTCTGAAGTTGTCACAATCCATGCCACATCTGTGGCCAGATAAAGGAGATCAGCTAGGAGTCACGTTCTTCTGCATTTACTTCTCCTGTTAGAAAATTTAGTTTAGATTTAACTGTTACTAAGTGAAGGATTTTACTTTATATAAACAACAATTCTCAATGGCCTCAGGTATTATTTTCACAAGTGGTCACACCTGGAAGCAGCAGAGACGCTTCGGGCTGATGACCCTGCGGAACCTGGGACTGGGCAAGAAAGGCCTGGAGCACCGAATCCAAGAGGAGGCTCGTCAGCTGCTGGAGTACTTTATGACTAAGAGAGGTACATCAAGGCCAGCATAGCTGGGTCTTTTCACTTCCAGAAGCATGTCTCTGTCATGCCAGCAAGAGGAGAGAATTCCAGGCCCCAGATGGCCCCAGATGGCTAGATGCTTTGCGTGATCACAAGTGTTAAGGGTAGTCCTGTTAGTCTGTATCAGCAAAAACAACAAGGAGTCCTTGTAGCACCTTAGAGACTAACAGATTTATTTGGGCATAAGCTTTTGTGGGCTAAAACCCACTTCATCAGATGCATGGAGTGAAAAATACAGTAAGCAGTTAAATAGTGTAGGGCCAAGAACCAATCCCTGTTGTACCCCACTAGAAAAATACAGGCTCAATGATGATTCCCCATTTGCAGTTACATTTTAAGACCTATCAGTTAGCCAGTTTTATATCTGTTTAATGTGTGCTGTGTTCATTTTGTATCGTTCCTATTTTTTAACCAAACTGTCAGGCAATACCACGTCAACACTAATTCCTTTATTAAACTACACTTGTAATCTCATCAGAAAAAGATATCAAGTGAATTTGACAGGATCTATTTTCCATAAACCTGTGTTGATTGACATTAATTATATTATTCTCCTTTCATTCTTTAGTAATCAGGTCCTGTATTAGCTGCTCCCTTTTCTTGCCTGACGTCTATGGGTTCAATGTCAGAGTACCAGACATATAATTGCCTGCCCTTTAACATACTGATACAACACTAGCATTCTCCCAGTCTTTTGGAACTTCCCTAGTGTTCCAAGTGTGGTTGAAAATCAACATTAATGATCCAGCGAGCTCCTCAGCCAGCTCTTTTAGAAGTCTTAGAAGCAGATTATGAAGACCTTCTGACTTAAAAATGTCTGACTTTCATAGCTGCTACTTGACATCCTCCTGAGTTACTGTTGGAATGGGAAGTGTTTCATTATCATGTATGACTAGATCTTCTGTTTTTTCCCTAAGTATAGAACAGAAATATAAACTGAATGCTTCTGCCTTTTCTGCATTATTATTGACAGTCCTACCATTCCCATTTAGTAATGGGTCAATGCCATGAAGAGTGCATTCCAGTAATCCATCCTAGAAGTGATCAACACCTGGATAACTGCAGTGAGGGCGGACTATGACTGGGCACGGCCACAGGCTCCTTACTAGATTTACAACAGATGAAAACAAAAAAAAGCAGCATTCAAACACAGCAGGTGGTCCAGCAGGTCCCCAAAACCTGAGCACTTTTCTAGCAAAAGTTGGCCAAACTTTTTCTATCAGGCATCATTACCACCGACTGCTCTGGGTTTAGAGGCAGACAGCTCGGGGCTGTCTTTGAAAATCAGGCAACAATTAGTTTGGTGTCTAAATATGGAGTCAGGAATCTGCTTATATCAAATCAGTTTTGGGCAATGAGTCCATTGAGAGTGCTTGACATCCTACCCCCCAGTAACACAGAATCAAAACCATTCAAAATGAGAACCCCCTGCTGTCCTCACTCTCCCTCTTCAGTGGCCTGTTCAGGATTCATCTCTCAGTAGCGGGAGGGAGGAGCAGTGCTGGCAAAGTTAATGTGAATTCTGATCATCGTTTTTGCAGGAGATCCCCTGGATCCTTCTTTCCCCATCGTCCATTCAGTCTCAAACGTGATTGCGGCGGTGGTGTATGGACATCGCTTTTCCATTGAGGACAAAGATTTCCACCAGCTGATTGAAAACAATGATTACTTGGTCAAACAAGGGAACGGCTTCAGGGAGCTGGTGAGTACCTAGGAGTGCTTCTTGTTATTTTATCTGTATTCAAAGCAAGGCGTGATTTCTCACCCAACAAAGAAGGAAGGACGATCTCTGTATTGAGGAATTTACTACTTATTATGCAGTTTGTGAGGGCTGGTCTACAACATGGTGGAGTAAAGAAGGTTTCAGGTTTTTGGAGTAAATGGAATCTTAGGCTCTGTCTACGCTGCATTTTCGTCAGTAAAATGTTTGTCATTCAGGGTGTGAAACCCTCTCGCCCCCAAACGACAAAAGTTTTACTGACGAAAAGTGCCAATATAGACAGTGCTTTCTTCCACTGACAAAGCTATGGCTTCTCGTTGGAGGTGGGTTTATTTTGTTGGCGGGAGAGCACATCTCACATTTGCCTCTCTCACAGCTGTATGATGTTTTCCCCTGGCTCATGGATCATCTCCCAGGCTCTCACCAGAAGGTATTCTGTTGCCAAGAGTTTCTCCGGTCTTTTGCAAGGAAGGAGGTCAGGAACCACCAAGAGCGTGAGTCACCAGACGAACCACAGGATTTTATTGATTTCTACCTGGCTCAGATAGACAAGGTAAGTGTCTGTACTGCACATGACTACTGTGCTTTTGGGGCTTCACTGCTGTCCTCTGGTATAAACACAAACTTCCCCAGGATAAGGTGGAAAACAACCCTCTGAAATGTTTCAAGTGTTTTACGGTTCTAATCTCCTCACATAGAAGTCATGGAGTGTTTTGTCATTGATTTCAATGAGAGTAGGATCAAGTTCTTTGATTTTATAGGCAATCTATGAAGAGATTATTTTTAAAAAAAAAATTCCAAGACCCTCATATTATATGAATGTCGATTTAGAAATGACGATCAAAACAAATTGCCATGGAGACTAGAGTGATATCAAAGTAATGGAAAAAAAGCAAATGGAGGTGGTAAGGAGATTTTAAAAGATGGAAAAGAGCAATTACTGTCCTGTAAGTGTAATTTAAACCCTTAATAATATCATGGAATTAATAGTAAGGAGAAAGATATGCTGTAGTGCATGCTTAGAGACATCAATACTGTGAGTAGTAAATAGAATGGGGATTTGAAATATACATCGTACTAGACAAACGTCATTGTTTTTTCTGAATGAGTCACAAAACTCATTCAGCTCAGGACTAAACAAAAACTGTGAATGGCTTGCCAATTACAGAACCAGTTTCTCCTCCCTTGGTTTTCACACCTCAACTGCTAGAACACGGCCTCATCCTCCCTGAATGAACTAACTTCGTTATCTCTAGCTTGTCTGCTAGCACATATATACCTGCCCCTGGAAATTTCTACTACATGCGTCTGATGAAGTGGGTATTCACCCACGAAAGCTCATGCTCCTAAACATCTGTTAGTCTATAAGGTGCCACAGGATTCTCTGCTGCTTCTACAGATCCAGACTAACACGGCTACCCCTCTGATACAAAACTCTTGGATTCAAGGAACACATTGGATCTAATATTTGATACGATTGATAAAGGGCCCCATGAACTTTTATTTGAAAAATGAAACTGTTGTAGGCTACAACAACACTGCACAGGGTTGGAAACAGGCACTAGCACATGGAGAGAAAACTGTCAGAAAGACCCTAAACAAGTTTAGTTTTGTACTTCCTTACAGAAGTGAAAAGCAGCAAAGAGTCCTGTGGCACCTTATAGACTAACAGACAGACTGAAGCATGAGCTTTCGTGGGTGACATGCATGTGACGAAGTGGGTATTCACCCACGAAAGCTCATGTTCCAGTAGGTCTGTTAGTCTATAAGGTGCCACAGACTCTTTGCCCCTTTTTACAGATCCAGACGGCTACCCCTCTGATACTTTACAGAAGTGAGCGAATAATTGATATTGTTTGGTTCAGGGGCCAAACCAAAAACTCTGGGAAAAAAAACAACAACAAACCATTCAGGCTAAAAAAGAAATGGAAACCTGAAAGAAAAATTATTTGGGGGTTGAATGAAACATTTTATTCAGCACAAAATGGATTTATTTTTCAGTTTTTCATTTAGTTTTTGGATGTTTTGCACCCTTTAAAATTAATGTAACTAGTTTTCAAAACAAAAAGTCAAAATATTTAGACCATCCTTCATTTTCTTGTCTTTTTTTTCCCTTCTTCTTTCTTTGGCTGAAACTATTCACCAAATTCAACCTGAATTCACAAATAGTTTTGGTGCCCAAAAAGATTCGTCAGCAAAATTACTATCTGGAAAAACATTTTCTTTGGTCACCCAGGAGGCCTTACTATCTACCCCAACTTGGGACCATTTTCTAACTGATCAGTGTGTCAGGCCTCGAATAGAATGTTTCCCTCTGGGAGGCACCGACAGTCACATCCAACCATGCCCCCACTTCCTCCTCCCTCCCTTTTACCACCCAAGAAAGTCATAGGTACAACTCGCTGGTCAGAGCACAAATATCCCCCAGCACTTCACAAACTTCATGAGCTTCTCTGAATTCAAGTCAAGTAGAGGAGATGCTGCATTTGTCTTGTTGAGCACTAACAAGTTCTCAATCTGAACAATGTTAAATGCAAAATAACTAGACAAATCCTGGCACTATGAGATTCTGCCAACAGATGCAAACAACCCAGCTGAACCACCCAGGACTGTCTATCACACAGAACAGTTCAGAGGAGCAGGATTTTGCAACTCGTATGGTGGAAGCAAACGAACTTTTCTTCACCTCTTGCTACAACCATGCTGTCAGATTTCAAAGCTCTTCATGATGTATTTGGTCCAGCTGGGAGGGAGCGTTCAGCTGCTGGTGCTGTAGTTTCCCACCCACTTTGCTCTTAACAGGTCCTCTGAATATTGTGCTCACACTGGGTCCAATCCTGAACCAGGAGCAAAGCTTGAGTGACAGGACATTATATGTGGAAATGATGAAGGAGCATGGAGGGATGGAATCCTCATTCCTGTTTCCCAATGTTCTTTTAAAAATACAGACTTTTTTTGTTTTGTAAAGTTATATATACTGCACATTGCTGGGCATTAAAACAGTACAGAGTGACACTCGCTGTTACCCAGATTGTCCTACCTTTGTACCCTAATCTCAAACCTCTGATTGTCACCTGCAGAGCAAAGCTGATCCTCATTCGACCTTTGATGAAGACAACCTGGTCCAGACTATTTTCGAACTTTTCTTGGCAGGCACAGAAACCACAACTACCACCCTGTGCTGGGCAGTGCTTAATATGGTGGCTTACCCAGACATCCAAGGTGAGGGGGTTGAGGAAGATACATGCACCACAGATAAGATCGTGCAATATAGAGAAAGTAACCACTTCTGCACAATTTTGTTAGGTGATTGTAAGTCTAAAACTGGCAGTTGGTGGCTGCAGCTCCAAGATGGGTCCCTGGTATAAAAGCAGATGCCTGGACTGAGCTTTGAGTCAGACGTCTTCGATTTCTGACCCCCGGTCACTGCCCCTTGTGTCTTAGAGATATGGGGTTTTTTCCACAGTTTGTGTTTGGTTCTCAAGCCAAGCTTTATCACCTTTCCGCAAGATACTGTTGCTTGATTCAGATAAACTCAGACGTCCAAATAAATCACAAAGTCCCATGCACCCAAACAAACTTCACACACTCAGGGTTTCTTCTTCCCAGCAGTTCCCTGAGTCACAAGTATCTAAACATTTTTTCCCTCCTTGGGTTCCTTCTCCAGCCATCTGACTCTATACACAGGTTCTCTCAAGATCCTTTAACGAGACAGTCAGTAATCATTGCACCCTCTTTCTGTTATGAAGGAAGGGAGGTACCTATATATGCTGCCTCCTTCCCAGCATGCCTTGCAACACAGTCTCTAACTCTCAGGTGTCCTTCTGGGCCACAAGTCCTGTGTTAGTACTGCCAGGAACAGGGTAATGCTGGCGTGGAGGCGTCCTTTAGAGGAACACACTATTGTAGTCATAGTCCTCAGTGAGGAACGTGCCCCAGCCAGGGAAGTGCTTTTAGAGTTGCTAGCTGGTAAAGTTGTCTTTGTGATTGCTCAAATGCAGGACTTTCAATTCACTGAATGCTTTTGTCCCCTACAGCACATGCAGATGGTGCTTTCCGAGTGTCTCTCTCAATTAATGCGGCTCAGTCTCTTCCATCTTCACTTCTAGGCAGAGGCTATGTGTGGGTGGGAGGATGCGGGGTCACATGCCCGCTCTATCAGATTAGCTGCTTGGCTTGTACTGAGCATGCTCAGTAACTAACACTGCTGAAGCCGGCTGCCCTCACTCCTTCCCCACTCACTATTGGCAGGCACAGGTCATCTCTGCCTCCAGGATGGAAAACCAACTTGCATTTCATACACACGGTTATGCTGGAGGGTGTTGGTAGCTGCCAGCGAGGGTAGCTTTGATCTATAGGCAATCACAGACCTTGCTGAGGCTGCTGGGTGTGCCAGCTGCCCTTCCTTTTGGCAAACTGAAAGAAGCACATTAAGCTCCTTTATGGAGTCAGACAGTGGAAACCAGACAAGTCACTGCCCAAAGCACTGGTCACATGGCAGGACAGAGCAAGAATTAATTTTGGGAGAATAAGAGGGGATTCCTGGGAACTGATTGAAAACGTGGAGGTTGGTGCATTGGTTGGCTTGTGGCTGTGGGCATTTGTCAGAAGCAGAAAGCAGGGAGAAAAGCCAGGAGAAATCGGAGAGCTGTGGTAAAAGCACGGCCTGGAGGGGATGCAAAGGAAGAGTGCAAAGTGCTGGCAAGGAAGGCAAGCTTGGAAATTATGAGAAAGGGAAACTGCCTCTGGTTTGATCCTACAGTGTTCAGGGAAACAGGACTTGGTGTACATGCTTTGCAAATCCACAGGATTGCACCCAAGAAATGTCCTGTTTTCATATTCGAGTTCTCCTCCTAATGGAAAGGACCAGCGAAGCCCTGCACACTGGCTATCTGCTCAAGCCAAGGGGCAATGCTGTGAAGCCCTCTTATCCTTCATTTATAAACAGGAACATCATACGGATGCATTGGCCAGAAGGGGGGCCTTGAATCCTCTGGCTGCCACTCTAAATCCCAGCTGTTGCTTTCCCAGCTATCGCTTTCATCTCGCAAGCATGCTTCTTTACTTGCTGATATCTGTGAATGTCACTGCACTCTGCTAGCACTAGAGGGCTCCTGTTTCCAGCTAAGATAACGCCTTGATTGCTCTGCACACTTTGAAGTCCTGCTCTGCTAAGCTGCACTCCCAGCTAACAGACCCGGCTTTAGGCCTATTCTACCAATTCCCCCGAATCGGGCCCCGCACCTAAGAGGACCCAGTGAGAAGCCCTTCCCTGGCTAGAGGCACCTTTTAAACTTTTACTCACCTGGCAGTGCTCTGGGTCTTCAGCACTTCTGTGGCGGGTCCTTTAGTGCTGCCGAAGACCTGGAGCGAGTGAAGGACCCACTGCCGAAGAGCCGCTGAAGGCTCGGTGCACTGCCCAGTGAGTACAAGCCTCATGTGTTTTTTTACATGTGGTTTTTTTTTTTTTTTGGTCATCCCTGCCGAGGCCCCGTCAAAACTGTTCGAATTGGGCTCTGCAGTTCCTAAAGACGGCCCTGCCAGCTGATCCCACCTCAGATAAAACTCTGTTCTCTCAGGACCTGAAATAAACTGTATTGGACAGGTCCTGGGCATGGCATAGAAACAGGAGTCTAACCTGTGAAACGAAGCTAGAGAAAGCTTTCCCTGTGGAGCAGCCTGGTTCCTGGCTGCCTCAGAAGCAGATACCATAGAATGGGACTGGAAGGGACCTCAAGGTCATCTAGTTCAGTCTGCCGCACAGTGCACTCATGGCCATGAGTGTTTACTAAGGGTGCTGCCCCCATCATCCGTCTTCCTATCAGAGAAAAGAAAGGGAAAAGCTCCTCACCAGGGCGGAATTTGGTCAGGACACTGAGTTTCAGCCATCTGTTGTCTGGGTCTCTGTGGAATGTGCTGATGATCTCTCCCAGGTACTGAGATGCAGCAGTTACTTGCTACGCTTGTCCTGTTGGCAGGGTTTTACCCTCTCACTGACGTTAACCCAGCAATAAAGGAGAGATTCAAATCAGATTCCAGCAGGGAAAAGAAAAGGCTCCAGGATCAAGGTGACCAGATGTCCTGATATTAGGGAAACCAGATAGCAAGTGTGAAAAATCGGGACTGGGGTGGGGGTAATAGATGGCTATATAAGAAAAAGCCTCCCAAATCAGGACTGTCCCCATAAAATTGGGACATCTGGTCACTCTACCTGATATTATTGGGACCGTCCCAATATCAGGGGTTTTGTCTTATATAGGCAACTGTACCCATCCCCCACCCTGAAAAAAAAGTGTCCTGATTTTTCACGCTTGCCGTCTGGCCACCTTATCCAGGATATACACACGTGCACAGTCCAAGATGTGTGTCCTTAATGTTTCTCTTCAGAGAGAGTCCAGAAGGAGCTGGACAATGTGCTGGGTCCCTCTCAATTAATCTGCTACGAAGATCGGAAGAACCTGCCCTACACCTATGCCGTGATCCATGAGATTCAGCGTCACAGCAGCGTCGTTGCAGTGGGAGTTCCCAGAGAATGTGTCAAAGACACAATGCTGCAGGGCTTTCCCATTGAGAAGGTACAAAGCCAGTCTCTATCTTTATAGCCCCTCCTTCCATCAGAGGGCCAATGTACCAGGAATCCAACACATAACCAGTGGACCTGAGTCTCTTGCTCTGCAGCTCCTTCACTTTCTTCCAACACCTAAATAATACAGCTGATGGATGAGGCCACTGGGAAATATCCCCAATTCTAGGGAATTCCTCAAACATTACAGAATCAGCAAAGAGCTCAGGGCGACCCCTCTTGAAGCCTGCTGTGCTCTGGCTAGTCTCAGGTGCCAGTATGTCCCTTAGGGGTCTTGGCAACAGTACACTCTAGGCAGAGCCAAGAACAGGGGAAGCTCAAAGGTGACTTCAAGCCCCCTTTAGTTCCCCCTCCTACATCCTACCTGGTGTGTTTCTTGACCAGAAAGAAGGCTTGGACCTTGTCTCTCTTCTCCATTTTTAAATCTCACACTGAATGACCTCGTTTTTCAAATTCTGTTATCAGTCCATTGAACTCTTGTCAGTGTCTTGCCGTTTTAACATCAGAAAAATATAACTTTGTCAATTTAAAGCAATTGCTTAAAAATGCTAAACATTCCTCTTTTTGCTTCCATTGAGGAGTCAATAGTAAAGCAGGGAGGATTCTGGGTATAAGACTTTTGCACTGGGCTCTTTGCTGCTGGTGTTTCTAGCAACATGACCGCTATCATAACATGCAGAAGGACATATAGAGATGTATCGTTGTCATGGAGTTTGGGGGGGGACAAGGCCCTGCACCTCCGGCTTCCTGAGATTCACCATGACTCTCAGCCAGCCAGTAAAAGACAGGAACACAGTCCAAGACAGGTCTTGCAGGTACAGACAACAGGATTCCCTCAGTCAGGTCCATCTTGGGGGGCCCCAGGGAGGCCAGAGCCTTGTCTGGGTTCCCCTCCATTTTCCCAGCCAGTTCCAAACTGAAAACTTTTCAGCCCTTCCTCTCCCTTTGTCTCTTTCCCTGGCCAAGAGGTCACCTAATCTCTTTTTTCTCCAACACCTTCAGTTGGCACCTTTACAGAGGAGGGGCCCAAGGTATCAGCTATTCTCTGTGCAGACAGCATCACACTGGCCCCTTAGGGCTCTGCAACAATCACACACCCCTAGACACTTGAGAAATGCATAGTGGAAACTGAGGCACTCACACAGCACTTAGAGAAAACATTAAGAACATTCCCATTTCGTCACAACTGTCCACCGCACTCTGAATTTATTCCTGTGGATGTAGGGTTTGCTCTAGGTGACCTTCCGTGCAAGGTAATAAATGAAAACTGTCTGTCCTTACCCACCTCTCTGACGGAAAGACACCGAACTTACTCAAATTTTCCCTTGCAGGGCACCATTATTCTCCCAAACTTAACCTCTGTCTTGCTCGACCCAGAACAATGGGAGACACCTCGACAGTTCAACCCAAATCACTTCCTGGATCAGGATGGAAATTTTGTGAAGAAAGAAGCTTTCTTACCATTCTCAGCAGGTAAGAGCACTGACAGGAAAAGCTTCTTAGCGAGTTCGATTGTGAGGGCTGAATTAATGGATTAGCAGTGGAAGCTTGTTGACCTTCAGACCTTGTAATTTACACAAAAACTAGCAGTCTCACCCCATTTCTCAGCAAAGATTGAATTACAGAATTCTAGATGGACCATTGATCTGACCTAATATGACCACTGACCTAATAAGTTCTTAGTAATACTAAAATGAGAATTGTCAAAACAAAGGAAGGTATATTTTCTGATACTAATTTGCAAAAATAATGATTATGCATTGGATCTCCCAATCATTAATACAAATTAGTATAATTCTACTGCATTTAGAAATCAGAAGGCAATAAATATGATCCTCATCCATACAGTAACAGTTATGTGGAAAATGACCTTATCTCCTTGTCATAAGTAGATAGGTAAGGTAAGGGTTAATTTTCTTTTACTGTAAAGGGTTTACAAAGGGAACCAAACACCTGACTAGAGGACCAGTCAGGAAACCGGATTTTCAAAAGTAAGGGTGGGAACCTCTGGAGGTTTTTGGCTTTGTTCTATGTCTTTTTGTTTTCCTCGGCTGTGAGTAAACAAGCTTTTCCTCCTAACTCCATCTTCTTTTAAATATACTACTACAAGTGTGAGTACAAAGGAACAAAAGTATCGGCTGTGATGTGCCTTTGATTTGTATTTACATGGTGTTGATTTGCTGGACTGGTTAATTGGTTATCTTTTAAATCAGACTGTTTAATTCCTATTTTCTTATAAGCCATATCCCTGTATGAGTTTCTTAATGCAGAGTGTAGTATATGTAAGTTCTTTCTTTTTATATAAAGTTTTCTAAAACTTGTGGGAGTTTCTTTTCCTAGTGAGGCAAAGGGGAGAGAATTTCTGGTGCCCGGAGCTCTGTTACATCTGTTGACAGGCAGGGGGGGAGGAAAAGCCCATGCTCTGTGGGTTACTTTCCTGTTGTCCCAGGCGGGGAAAAGTTACAGGGAAGAAAGAGAGAGAGAATCGAGCTTGTTTCCCTGTGTTGGAGGGCTGTCTCTTTGGAGAGAAAGGACAGATTCTCGGTATTTCGTGATGTAAAGAGATTACATCAATTCCCTCAGGTTGCTCAGAGTGAAACGGAAAGAGAGGAGGAGGGAGGGGAGATCATTCCTTGCCGGTAGACTCATACTTCTGAGTCTTGGGGTCCTCCCAGGGGAAGTTGGGAGGCCAGAGAGGGGGTCCCCAAGGGAATTTGGGGAACCCAGGCTGATAGGAGCCTCATTCTTATCTGGTGGCAGCGAGAAAAAATCCAAGCTGGGTATAAGCTTGGGGAGGTTCACAGTAAGCACCCAGATTTTGTACGCTAAGGTCCAGATTTGGGACAGACGTTTACCACACTCCTGTTCCTACGTTGTTACTCAACAGCTGTTTTAGTTTCAGAGGACAGAATAGATTGTGCAGCATGTGCACAGACCTATCCTTAAATTAGGGTGACCAGATGTCCTGATTTTATATTCAGGGCTTTTTTCTTATATATGCCCCTATTACCCCCAACCGCCATCCCGATTTTTCACGTTTGCTGCCTGGTCACCCTTCCTTAAGTACTTAGTATTAATGACTTCACTTTAAAGAGATGGTATTTTTCTTCCACCAGTGAGAAGTAGGATTTTGCCAGCTTTGAGCTTTGACCAGATTGGATACACAGGGATTAGAATACATTCAATCCAACTGTAATTCATATTTCCAAATGACCCCCACCCCCCAACTCAATCACTGTCCCTTTGTTCTTGCAGGGCACCGTGTGTGTTTGGGGGAGCAGCTGGCAAGGACTGAGCTCTTCATCTTTTTCACCAACCTGCTGCGGGCATTCACATTCAGGCTGCCGGAGGGAGTGAAGGAAATCAACACCGAGTCCGTGCTGGGGGGTACACTGCAGCCTCATCCCTATAAGATCTGTGCTATTCCTCGCTAGGCTGCAGCACCCCACAAAGCGTGGGAGGAGCCATTAGGCAGGCACGCATGCCTTTGTGAATTTCCACCTTGTACCTCTTCCCCTTTTTCTACTCCCAGCTTCGACGACGGTGTCAGCTCAGGCCAGTGGAGTCAATTTCTCGATCTGTTAGACCTTGGGAAATTAAAGTGCAAGACATTACCACTTCATTATTGGTCTGTGCCCAGGCTTTCTCCTTAATACATTGCAGAGAGGGAAAATGTAAAACAAGGAATTACAGAGTCAGGCTTTAGTTGGGTGGACCAGGGATGTGTTAGATGTTGCACTGAAGTTGGAGTTGTGGCAGCAGCAGAGAGAAAGGAGGGGAAAGAAGGAACATGTTACCTGTCTGTTACCAGGTTTAGCTTTATTTAGCAAGTTCTTATCCACAGCTCTAACCTCTGCCCCAGGCTGTGACGTCTGATCTGCTGCCCTTTTTGTGTCTTATGCAATGATAACACACAACTGAGAGTCATCTCCGAACTGGTAACGCTGCCACCGAAAACCTTTCCCTCTCACCACTGTCCGTTATGTACACGGGTTCTAATGAAAGGCAGATTGTTGTTTATTGGCACTGCAAGCAGTTTTGCATGAATGCTCCTTTGAATTCTTCATGAATCTGCTTTAGCTGGTTTTGAACCTTTTGGTGGTTGCTTTTCACAGATGATGTAGTGAATAAGTTGACTGGCAAGAATGATAAAGCAGGATAGTTTTCGATAAGTGTTGCAGAGTATCCACTGAGAGTGAATTTCACATTCATAATCATAGGTATTGGCACCGGAAACCTGATCCTAAAAGTTAACCCTTATTGAATCAGTGATCCGAGACATATCATGTACCCTACTGTCTCCTGAAGTCAGGCAGGACTCTAGTGCTGCTGGGTGTGTTCCCTCGTACTCTCGCCAGGGCAAGAAGCCTCCTGGGATTCAGCACTTCCTGGGTCTGACCTCAGAGCATTCAGCACCCTTGTTTGCACTGTGAGCTTCCTGCAGTGAGCCTGCCCAAAAAGGCCACACAGGCCAGCTTCGCAGTCAGCAGTGACTTCCAGCCAGCCTTGTAAAACAAGGGTTTATTAGTCGACAGGAACAGATCTTGTTAGCCCAGAAGACAGGAAGTTACAGCAAAGTCCACTGGGGGCTGGGGAATCTAGAGCCTTGGGCTCTCCCCCCGAGTCCCTAACTAGGGGCCAGCCGCAGTCACGACCAGCTGCTCCACCTCCTTCCTTCGTCTCTTCCCTGGGTAAACAGGTCACCTGACCTGCGCCTCACTTTGTTCTCCAACACCCAGGGCTGATTCCTGCAGAGGAAGGCATAGGCAGGGGGCAGTTGGGGGAGGGAGTTGGATGGAGAAGACGTTCGGGGGGGCAGTCAGGGGGGGGAAGTGGGAGGTGGAGGATGGGGGGCCAGGCTGTTTGGGGAGGCACAACCTTTCCTACCTGGCCCTCCATACAGTTTTGCAACTTCCCCTCTGCCCAGAGGGTGCTCGACCCCCATCCCTGTCCCCACCTCTTCCCACTGCACCACCCTTGCCCTGCCCCCATTCTACCCCTTCCCCCAAGTCCCCGCCCCTTCTCCACCTCCTCCCCTGAGCGCCCCGCATCCCCGCTTCTCCCTCACCCACCCCAGAAAGTCCTAAGTGCCGCCAAACAGATTTTAGGGGGCAGAGGGGTGGGAAGTGATGGGAGGGAGGGGGAGGAGTGGGGACATGGCGCGCTTGTTGTTGGGGGAGGCAAAGTGGAGGCGTGGGGAGCTTAGCTGCTGTTGGGGGACAAGCACCTGCGAATTTTTCCGGGTGGATGCTCCAGCCCAAGAACCCCCACGTAGTTGGTGCCTATAGAGGAAGGAGCCCGACCAGTAGTTGCCAAGATACAAAGTGTCGACCACATCTGCCCTCTCTGCAATGATCACACACCCTTGTCCCATCATCTAGATCTGAGATGGGCAAACTATGGCCTGCAGGCCAGAACTGGCCCATGGGACTGTCCTGCCCAGCCCTTGAGCTCCCAGCTTGGGAGGCTAATCCCCGGTCCCTCCCCTGCTATCTTCCCTCTCTTGCAGCCAGAGGCATAGTGAGCGCCCTCCGTACCCTCCGACCGGAGGGGGCCCCGCAAGGAAGGGGGCCCCTAAAAGTGGCAAAAAAAATGTAAGGTATAACTAGGTAAGTGACATTTATTGACGCTATTGCACAATCCATGTCGTTTTACTGACAAAACCAGTTTAATGTCATTATACAGTCATAAATGCTATTGGCTACGATCAGTGTCTGTCGGTCAGTTTTCGATTTTAGTTGGACCCGTTCAAAGAAGTTATTTGCGTCAAAATGGCGGTCGGACGGATAAATGTGATTAATTTAGGTTGTTAGTTTTTTATCGTTTCCAATGAAGAGCGTGCTTGTGGATGTCTAAAGAGAAGGTATAAGACGGACTAGAAGTCGAAAGGCAGCAAAAGGATGCGAAGAAGGAACTTGAGAAAATTCCAAAGTTGTCAATGTACTTCGCCTGCAATCCAACGTACAGGTATGTAGGCACAGAAACGGACAGAGCTAAGCAGCGACGAATCATATCAAAGTATCAGAAGTGCTTCGAGTGAAGTCGAAGGTGAAGCCAGTTGTCTGTAAAACAAACTGTGACAGATATGCCGCAGCTGCTGCCGGGAAAGAAGTATCTGAATCGAAACAACTGACGATGATCCAGGAGACGGCTGTCTATAATATGCAGAAAAGGGAGACGAGGACAAAGGCAAAGTGTGTGACATATGTTGCAAGACGGGGCCCACCGCAGCAGAAGAGAGTTTACGAATTTCAACCATTTAACGAGGAAAGAGCGGAAGTTACAAGTACTCATTCTTCAGAAACCACAGCAATAGCGAAGAAAATAGCAGACGTTCATAGGTTAATGTACTAGACAGAAAAGAGCCCTTTTTTTGTTTTTGTTGTAAATTATTTGGCACCTGGTGCAATAACACCAGCTACGTCGTGGAACATCGATGCAGAAAGGACTACTGTCAAAAAGACTCAGCAGCATGAACACAGCACAAAGGTCCATCAAACTTGTAATGGTGTAAATGGTTTGACTTTCGGTCAGAGCATAGTAAGAACCGAACATCTATTGAAGCCACTCGAAGTGCAGGCCTTTCGAAAGAAAGAATTTCATAGGACGAAAATGTTGTCAACATGCACATGGATTGATGTCATTATTTTCTTGTCGAAAAAGAAACTTGGCATTGCGGAGGAGTAATGAAGACCGCGATCCTTCAAATGGCACTTTGGGACTGTTTGAATTGCAGTTGCAAAAGTATATACTGTCCTCAGCAATTTTTGCAGAGATAAGAGGCAGAGACACATGTGACTCAGTACCAAAATCAGTCGCACAGATCCAAAATGAGGCTGATTCAACTTGTTAGGCCAGTAACATCAAGAGGACCAACATAGCCGCAGTCGTAAAAAAGCAAAATATATTATTATGTATTTGGACTGTACTCCCGACGTCTCACATGAAGAACAGATGTCGTGGGTTATGGCTTTGTAAGAACGCAACGGTGAAGATGGTGTCAAATATTAGTGAAGCCTTTGTTGGTTTTCTTATGTCATAGATACAACTGGCGAGGGCTATTGGAAGAAGTTTCTTGAAAAGGCAAACACTAGGATAGACATTGGCTGACATGAGAGGCCAAGATGTATGATAACGGGGCGCAGAATATGAGAGAAAGAATAAAGGATGCAAGCCCGCATGCTAGAAAATAAATGACCGTGCTTGTAGTACCAGTGAGCTCAACACTGGGAAGATCTTGTGAAGGACAGTGGCAAAAAAGGTCAAAAGAAATATGCGGTGACTTTTTCGGTCTGATTAACAGATACGGTATCTGATTCTTCTTCACCTTACAATTTTGGGATATACGTCAAGACGATATTGCCAATATCTGTTAAAGGGTATCGAGGACCACTCGGTGGAAGTCGAGAATGAATGCTGTAACCATCTGCGGTTATCACCTGAAGGAATTGTGCAATGCTTTGTCATCTGTTGCAGAATATGCGCTCGAAAAGAAAAGATGGCAATAACAGCAACAGAAGCTGAGATGCGCCTTTAGAACATGAGATACTAACGTGGCCTTTGTTCTGACGGTACACGAATGTCGAATCATCACGTTAATAAACAAAGATTAATTATCAGTCACGCAGATGTGTCAATTGACGTACTGCAGGGCAGAAGTCAGTGCAAACAATGAAGTTTTGGAAGACTAAGAAAATACAGGATATAACTCTGTGGTAGGGCACCCGGTGCAGAGTGGTAAGGGTGATGTCCAGAACGGGTGCGGGGTATGATATGGAAGTCTGATGATTCGAGTCGTCTTATCTAGCGAAGAAAAAATTCAAATAAACGCAGATTCTTTCTTGTTCTCACGATCAAGGGCCATATCTTCCCTGTTTCGTCACGTTTTGACCAACTCGTGGAGTGGTAGATAGAGAAGTGTTTTGGATTTTCTGTACAACGCTAACAGCCTGAAGCAGTGGCAAGAGAATAATGAATTGGAGGAATCACAAGCAAATGTTTTGGAAAAAAAAATGGGAGACATTGGGATGCCAAACTGAACTCAATAAATGGAATTGAATTGTTTTATTTATGTACGATCGAGAAAAGAGAGAGGAACGAATGTCAAAAGCAAACAATTTTTTAAAACGACAATAATACAAGAACACCTTCACAGAGATAATATCCGAAATCTTTGCATTTGCATCAGTTCGTCTGACCAACACCAGTTTACTGTCCATAAAAGGTGCTGAAAGGAGCTCAGCATAAGGAGAACTGGACAAGAATATCCTGTGCTCAAACCATGACATGATGAAATAGGCTTTCTGCGCTAGCAGTTATTTCAATTCGAAAACAAGAATGTGCCAGATCTCTGGACTATGATGCATTGGTTAAAAACCAATTGGGCAGAGAACAAGGCTCGAAAGAAGAGCGCTTGCGTAAAACGGAATACCATGTACGCTGGTAGGGCATATGATATAACATGAATAGAACCGCTGTAATTGTATAGGAAAGTAAATCGCCAGAAGTTATGCAGGTAAGGGGACCCCGGACATATGTTCGGAGGGGGCCGACGTTCGTTTAGAGGTTGCTACGGCCCTGCTTGCAGCCATGCCGCCACGTGAGGAGCATGGCTGGCTTGGGTCAGGGGGCATGGCTGCCAGTTCTGCTGCTCTGAGCGGCATGGTAAGGGGGTGCAGGGGAGGGGGATTGAATAAGGGGCAGGAGGCTCCAGGGGGCAGTCGGGGGGGGAGTTGGATGGAGAAGACATTCGGGGGGGCAGTCAGGGGGTGGGAAGTGGGAAGTGGCGTATGGGGGGCCAGGCTGTTCGGTGAGGCACAACCTTTCTTACCTGGCCCTCCATACAGTTTTGCAACCCCGATGTGGCCCTTGGGCCAAAAGGTTTGCCCACTGAGATAGATCTAGACCTAGATACTTGATCTAGAAACTTGAATAACACATAGGGGAAACTGAGGCACACAGAGTATTCAGACAAAACATTAAGAACATTCCCACTTTGCCACACTTATATGGCCAGTCAAAGTGAGCTTTTTATATCAATTATACACCCCAAAGGGCTTGTGAAGGATCCATTGACCAAGATCTTATTCACAAAGTATTAAGCAATTAATTATGAATAACAAATAAATCCAAGAAAATCGCAGTCCATTCTCAGACAACTGACAAACAGAAGAGTGTTGATAAATTGTACAGTCAATTGCTTGTCCACACTTTGCTTCATTATTTTGTTATGAAATATACTCAAGAGACCAAATAACCAATGTCAATCATCTCAATTAATATAGGGCAGGGAAAAGGTTCTATACGATACTAATCTCAGAAGAGCAGCCCCATGCAGCAGTGGGACATCCACCTTCTGCAGAAGGTGTGCCCCGCAGAGTTAAACCTCTGAAGCCATCCTTTTATACCCTACTTCTTTACCAGAAGAAGGTACCGTATATACCATTGAAACTGGATTTAATTAATCGGCTTTCTCCTTTCTTTGTTTCTGGTACCATGGGGTACCCCCCTTATCTTTTGAACCCATGCATTCCAGTCATGACCCCCGCTTAGCTTTGCTCTGCACACCAGATACTAAGGGACATGAAAGCACCTCCTAAGTTTGTGTGAACAGCTCCTTTCCAGTTGCCATGAAGAAATAGTCATATGTCCTGACACTGACAAATTTCTTATTTATCTGCTCAAGCCAAGGTTTACTTCAGCTAATGCCAGGTGTTATGGGATACGTAGCATAAATAGACGGGATTATAACAAAGGCACAGGCCAATCTGGGCTTTGTAACTGTGATTCTTATGCTTAATAATATGCATACTTAAATGCTTCAAATATATATTGCGGGTAGTATTGTTAGCATAATGTATATATATGCTAGCCAGTGTATATTAGTAAAAACATCTTCATTACAAATTATTTGCCATTAACAAATAAGTTTTTCTTTACCTTTTTCCTGTAGTGGCAGGTTCGGGAGCACTGAGGGTATGCAAGGGTGTGGGAAATCTTTCCAAGTGTACCTGACCACTTTGATCTAAAGGGGGAAGATCTGTGGTGCATTTGGAACTGTTTGGTAATGTTTTGTGAATGCTGTACGACAGTTAGGTTATTGGGATGTTACTTTATTGATAGATGGGATGGGGGAGTTGCCTTAAGATACCCAGGTGATATTTGCATTTTTCATCAGATCTGGGAGGAGCCAGATTCCCACATGGAAGGGGTCTAATGCCAAATTGCTCAAATGAAGTCTGGTGCGCCAAGACTGTGATAAGGAGGTGACTCATGTTAAAGGGAGTGCAAGCATGATATCAGCTGTCCCATCTCGTGAGCAGGTGTGGGAACTTCCCTCGGGTGCTTGAGGAGTACCCTGCTCTGTTCATCTTTGATACTGGGGAGAGATGTGACAGCTTGGAGATATATCTGTGTCAAGTTATGAATTCCACGAACCGGTACCATGTATGATTATAACCTTTGTTGAGGATTAGGGCACTCATTTGGTAACAAGGACCCCTAGTGGAGAGACTGTGCCTGGGGAGACGAATCACTGCAAGAAGTGCAGTCTCTGGGTGCTGTAGAAGAAGTTTGCTCACAGCCAGGGCTGGATTAACTTTTTGTGGGCCTGGTGCCAAACATATTTCCTCCAACCCCAAGAAAAACAAGTCGTCTTCAGCCCATGCTGGAGCTGAGAACACTACATGCTTTCATGAAGAGAATATTTTTCAGGATGGGTTTCCCTTTCGCCTATTATTCCTGCTTTGAACAAAGGAGATAGGTGGGCTGCCCTTGACCTTCAGGATGGTTACTTCCACATTGCTGTTCACCTGAGTCACGGGAAGTATTTGAGATGCAAAATAAATGGTTCCCATTACCAATACCCTGTCCCTCCGTTTCCTGCTTGTCTGCCCCCAGAGCGTTCAGAGAGAGCACGGCCATGGTGGCAGCATACCTCAGAAGCAACGGCATCCATATTTTCTCTTGCCTGGATGTCTGGCTTGTCCAGCGCAAGTCAGAACTACACCTATCGTGGAACTTGCAGCAGATGCTGTCCGTGTTATATCACTTAGGCTTAAAAATAAACAAAGAAAAATCAGTTTCGCATCCTGTCCAAAGAATTCCATTTAGATGGGTGGTTCTTGACTCCATTTCAGCCATGGCATATCTACCCCAAGACAGATTTCTAGCCATCAGAGAGAAACATGTCATGATCTGAAGGATGTTCCCAGAACCACAGTAAAGTACTGTCTACATCTTCTGAACCACATGGCCTCATGCAGATCCAGCATGCCAGTCTTCACCTGGGGTGCATGCAAGCCTGGCTTGGCTTGGTTTACAAACCAAGGAAACACCCTCTGGACCTGCTGATTTGCACACCTGCATGAGTGACCTCTTCCCTGGACTGGTGGTTGGGTCCAGACAATGTAGAGGGGGTTCCCAGTACTGCCCACAGTGAGATAAAAAATCCTGAGGTTTTTTTAAAGACTCTAGTGTGTTTCTTTGGTCTGTTTGAACTACCCCATCCCACCCCCAGTGCGTGTGCATGAAAATTAGGACTTGTCAACATGGGGAAGAAGCCTGGAATAGCCAATGTGGAAGAGCTGTTGCTGAATCGATTCCTCGCTGGCTCCCCTTGTGGACACTCTGATTCCACACTAAAAGTGCCTTTGTGCAGTTTAGGTTAATCTATTTCCAAAGCGGATTAACCTAACCGGCACAAAAGCATTCACTGCCGAATGAGAGTGACCAAATGGTTCAGAAAAGCTACTGTGCTTTAAATTCACACTCTAGTCATTTTGCACCAACTTCTCCATGAGCCATAGAAGGGAGCTGGAGCCCTGGAGAAGAGGGAGCTCACGGAGCATGGGGGACAGCTGAAGTGAGGCTGAGGTGAAGCGGCTGTGAAGGAGAGGAGAGGGGGGACTGGAGCAAACAGTGCATGAGCTCAGGGGAGAAGCTGTGTCACCAATTCTCACGATTTGATCCCAAGTTTCATGGTACTTAGTCGTTTTCCTAAAGCTCCATCTGCCAGTCACAGGGTGACATGAAAACCTTAGCTTTCTTCTCAAATAAGAAGGAAGTTCTCGCCTTCATGGCTGTGGGAAAAGCTTGAAACTCAGGCCAGAGGGCAAACCAGCAGAGATCCACCTTTAATATTTTTATAAAAGTGATTTTTGAGCCACTCATGATATTGGGGCCCTGGCGCGTGAGTTTTGAACACTCCATGTGAGCAAAAAAAAGTGGCGTCTGGCATTCAGTGGGCAAAGAAATGTGGTGGCATAATCTGGACCCAAGAGGCCCCTGCTGCAGAACCTGCTTCCGTTCCTGTTCCTGCTGGCTGGAGCCTCTCTGGGCCCCAGGGCTGGCTCCTCCCTCTTATTGCTTGTTCCCTCAAACCCACATGGCTTTTTGGGGTGAGGGTCAGTTGAGCCCTAGCGCCTAGCTGAGTGAACCTGGGTGAGAAGCCTAGAGTGTGACTGGAGAGCCCGGAGCAGCAACAATGCCAACAGCTCCCGCACATCACTCATGTGATTCCGGAGCTGGTGGCTGCATAGGCCTCCCTCCTACTCCCAGCAGCCACTTCCTCACTCACCCCTCCCTGGCCTCCGCAGGTACCTGCTGCTCTGAGCCCTTCCCTCCAGCTCACCCTGCTCTGCTTACGGGTTGCTAGAGCTCCTGCTCCCCTGATCCTTTCCCTCCTCTCCCTTTGGTCTCACTGACCCAATGGCCCCTTAGTTCCATCCCCTCCCTTCCTTTGCTCTGAGCGACCTTTTCTTACTACCCCCAGCCCCGGCAGGTACCCATCCCCTCCCCACCCTCCACCTCAAGCCCTTCCTACTCCAGAATTTCTGATTCCCCCATCTCTGCTCCTCAGCTCTGGTGATCCCTATCTTCTGCCTGACTCCTTCCTTCCCCTGCTGCCCTGAGCATCACCCCTCTCCTGGCTCCTCTGCCCCTACAGCCACTTGCTCCTCCAACCTCTAGAGCTTCTGTCTCCCCAATCTAACCATGATGCTGGCAGACCAGGTACCAGCTCATGCCCAAGCCTCATAGTCAGAAACCAGTCTGGCTCGTCTGTGTGTGAGCCCTATCAAAATAGATATAAGTGGATAAGAATGTGTTTAGCTTTATGAAATGCTTGTAGGAAACGGCATGTACTGTACTCACTTCTAACCGCTGTAGCCCATGGTATAAAGTTATTGTGAGTGTTTGCACCATAAACCTCTGTAACTGTAGCTCAGCAAACAGGAAAAGCAGCATTTGCTCAGGTAAAGTGCTTGTCCTGCGTACTCGCTGGCCCACTGAAGGCAAATGAGGCATTGATTTGGGGCACTGTGTGGCGCCAAAGGACAGAGGCTGCGTTGTCTGCATTCCTAATTCCCTCCAGGCTGGAGAGACCTGAATTCATGTCATCAGTTTGGACTCTGGGGTTGTGGGGGTAACAATCGCTAACACGGATAAACGGGATTTTTCTCTGCTGTTTGGATTCTGAGGGACAAAGTTTCCTAAGCATAAGCAAGAGCTCCCCGTGCTGCGTGGCCTGGGGGAGCCCCAGAAGACATTCAGTGCTGAAAGATTGCTGCAGCTCTGTCACCTTTCGGAACCACAGACTGTAACTCGGCTGCTTTAACCTGGAAATAACTCTCTCATTTCTTTCTCCAGGTTAATACAGCCTTAATTAGTTCACTACAGGATTGGCTCCAAGCCTTGTCTTTGGGGTGAGAGCGGAGGTACACATCGACCAGGGGTAAGGGACAGGTCTCTTAGGGCTGGAAGTAACCTGGATCTTTTGTAATCATTGGTGTATGGCAACCAACTGCTGCCTGACTGTGTACGTCTGGTTCCACATGAGGTGTGTGGACGCTTGGCAGTTAGTAATTCTGGGGTTTGTAACTGAGGTTCTACCGTATTTCACAGCAAACCAAAGTGTGGTCCAGCAGTTGACTATACAATTTAGCAACACCAGGAAGATGCTGGCAGGGACTGGTGGGCATGGCTCCTTTTCAGGTCCCTCCTCAGCTCATCACACAGATGCCTGGTGGCCTTGGGTTTGGCCTGTGGCACTGCGAGGCTCAGGGTGTCAGGAACGGTGCGGCGAGGCTCATCGGCCCTGTCAGGAAAGGTTGTGACTCTTTCATCCTGGCCAGCTCTGAACTTGCAGCAGCCTGGAGTCCTGTGGAGAAATGAGAGCAAAGGGGCGAGAGCACCAGCATAACCAGCCAGGTGAAAGGACGTTGCTAATTTAACTCTCTAACTGTTTATAAGGATTCCGAGCGTGGTTTGAGAAGCTTAGTTTGTTGTGTTCCCTGTGAAGGTCGCACGCTAGGCAGCTGGGTGCTGTTTCCCTCTTCACAGTGACTGGTTGGCATTAAAGAGACCTGGATTCGGGGTTTGAATGCAGTGGCCTTGGGTTGGATGCTGCATAATGCATCCTGAGCCTACAGAATTCTTCTGCTGAGATGGGGGAAGGTGAGTGTAAAAGAATCGCACCTAACGAGCCCCGGTATCCCCCATACATGTACCAATTACAGTTGTGTTTTCAGGGCAGTGGAAGGACTGAGAGAGGCACTGGTAAAAAAGAACCTGAGAAAGAGAAGCCCCGGCCAGGGAAATCTGTTTTGCCCTTTGCTTAGTTTGCCCTCCTATAGACAGTGCCTGCAGGCAGGGCCAGCTCCAGGCACCAGCCGGGCAAGCTCATGCTTGGGGTGGCAGATTCTATGAGGCGGCTTCCGCCCAAATCCTTGTTTTGTTTGCTGCTCTGGCCGCCCCTGTAGGAGGCGATGGCGCAGAGGAGGGGAGCACCCTGCAGCAAACTCGGCAGGGCAGCCTGCGTCCTTCCCTCCCCGCCGACCGGAGTGGCGTGGAGCCCTCCCAGCAGGCGACGCAGTGGTCAAGGCTGCGTGGGGAGCGCCCCACTGAAGCCCTGGCCACCCTCCTTCTCTCTCTCCTTCTTCTCCCTCCCCCCTGCTAGCTGGGGCACATCTGCAGCACAGGGAGTCCCCCTGCACCGTGGTTCCAGCCGCCCTACAGGTTTTTGGGTTTTTTGGTTTTTTTGCTTGAGGCAGCAAAAAAGCCAGAGCCGGCCCTGCCTGCAGGGAGCCGCAGTGAGATCCTGAGGACTCTGCTTAGGGGTAGGGATTATCTGGCAGGTTCAGGGCCTATACAGTTAGCGGGTCTTTAAATAGGGAGGGGAGACCCAGAATGTGGGGTGTTGGATACAATGAAACTTCTCTAACAGTGGTGCAGGAAGCATTTTGGAAAATAGTTTCCCCTCATTTCAAACTGTCTTTTCCTAACTTAACTGAAGTCTGTACGATTCAAACCCTAACATCTCTGCTCTGAATGTAATTCATGGCTGCCTCTAGTGCAGCTGGGGAATACAACCCTAACAAAGCACCCAGCAGCCCAGAACGCATGTTTTGCTGCAGCCCGAGAGAACTGCTAGCTCAGAACCTTTGTGGGGTTTTTAAAATCAGAACCAGGGCCGTCCTTAGCCATAGGCAGAATAGGCAGCCGCCTAGGGCAGCACTAGGTCTGGGGGCACCGCTCTGCTGGGAGCCCGGACAGACGGGAAGCAGTGGAACATGTAAGAGCAGGGCTGCTGGGTCCTAGAGAGCCGAATGCAGCACAGTCTGAGGGAGGGGATTGGCTGCTGGGGTCTCTGGGAAGGGGTAGGGGAAGGAAATCACCTGTGAGTGTGACTCTTTCCCCTGGCGTGAGGTGAGGCAGGCTCTGCGCCTCTGGCAGTATCCTTTGTTGTCCCCCATAACGTCCATTCTTCTCCCCTCTGCCCCACAGAGCACCCCCCCTGTTTCTCCCTCCCCCCGCATGGAGCATCACTCTCTCCCCCATCCCCTCTGTCAGGGCTAGGTTGGGTGAGGTGCTGTGAGGGGAGGGGAGGCTGGCTGCCTGCTGAGGAATGACAGTGCAAGTAACTCACTTCCTCGGCAGGCAGCCAGGATTGGAAGGGTCGCACAGGGCTGGGCTGGGGATAGCCAGATAGCATGTGTGAAAAATCAGGATAGAGGGTTGGTGTAGGGTGAGCAGATGTCCCACTTTTATAGGGCCAGTCCCAGTTTTTGGGTCTTTTTCTTATATAGGCTCCTATTCCCCCCCACCCCTGTCCTGATTTTTTCACACTTGCTATCTGGTCACCCTAGATAGGGGTAATTGGTGCCTATATAAGACAAAGCCCCAAATATCAAGACTGGCCCTATAAAATCAGGACATCTGGATCTGGTCACCCTAGCTGGGGAGCGCATCTCTCCCCTGGGCTGGCAGCTGCCAGCGATCCATCTCATCCGGGGGGAGCTGCACAGGGCAGGATGAGCTGCTGTGACTCCATGGGTGCCCCATCCCTGAGATCAGACGCTGTCAACTCACAGGCTGTTGCGGCTGGCGGTGGACTTATTGAAGTCGATGCACCGAGGGTTTCCTGCTGCTGTTGCCAACTCACCCAATAGGGATTTTGAGGTCCTGCAGTTTTCCCTATTCCTCCTCTACTGCAGCTGTTGATCCAGCAGCTCGGGGAAGCCAGCATGGAAAGCATACTGTGCTTAAAAGTGTCATTTTAACACTTGTTGCCAATGCTTGCAACATCTGAATCATTTCAATATTTTTTTTAACATTCAATATCGTCCAACAAAAAAATTAAGTGGTTGACAATATTTGATGCAATTTGGTATGGGGAAGGAGAGGACGACCAGTTCATAGAGAAACAAAAAAGTTGATGACTTCCTATAAGCCTGTATCGCTAAACCTAGAGCCTCCAACAACTGCCAATATCTTCTCCTACTTAGTGTAGAGCAGGGTTGGCAACCTATGGTAACGTGCAAGTGGCAAACCAGCTGATTTATTATGTCACGTCACTGGCTGGCTGAAGGGCCCCACTGCCAACTGCTCTGGCGCTGCGCCCCTTGCCACCCAGGCCCGCACCAGCCCACTCAGACCACTGCCTGTGACCCCCAGGAACCCAGGCTGCAGCGGCTAGCAGGCCGTCTGAAACCTCTGACTGAGTCACTCAAGCCTGCTCTCGCTGGGTCCATTCACTCAACTGGCACAGGCACGGACCAATTTTAATGAAATAGGAAAACAAAGCAACTAATACAAAGTCAAGACCAGAGCAGTGTCCCAAACTTCCGTCTGGCGGGCGCCAGAATAAGATGTGGTGGTGGACAACACTGCCGAAATGATCCAATTTCAGCAATTTTGAGATGCTCGTCCTCCGGCCACTACATGGGTCCTGAAGCCCCTGCAGCGCAGACACCTCGCACCAGCGTTGGGACCTCCTGACTAAGAACCCCGAGCACGGTGACGTTGAATTAAATGGACTTGAAACTGTAAGAAAAATGAGTTGTTCCACATCACAAATCGATGATGGACATTGTACAGTTTATTCATACCAGCAAACTTGTTGACACATATCCTAATGTGTACATTGCCACTCGTATTCTACTAACAATTCCTGTAACAGTAGCATCAGGAGAATGGAGTTTCTCAAAACTAAAGCTCATTAAAAACTATCTCCGCTCTACAATGAGTCAGGGACACATGACTGGTCTTGCTATTCTTGCAATCAAACAAGACATCACTTTGTCTTTGTCATACGATGACATTATTACTGATTTTGCAGCCAAAAAAGCCAGAAAGATTGCTTTTAATTAAAAACTAATCCTTCTTTCAATACTTCTTCATAGAAATTTCCAATAAAATGTTGACAAATGAAAAAAAATATTATTTGCATCATTCTGTCATATCAGAATTTTTTCTATAGTGCTACTTCTTTAGTGCTATCCATCAGCATTACAGTGTGCTTAATTAAGTTAAACTGGTTTTAATAACATGCTTGTGGCAATTTTTCCAGTAGTGTAAGCTTATGTTTGTGTTGCTAAGAGCAAGACAGGCACGGGGGCACCAGTTTAATAATCTCACCTAGGGCACCATAAATCCTAAGGACGGCCCTGATCAGAACCCAATGATTTCGGGGAGACCTGCGCATTTGGCAAATAAAATCTCATGCCTTGAGTTAACTATTGTGTAATCAAGGTTTAGAATAGCTTGACACGGAATTTTCACAGAGCTCTCGCTCCAATCCACTCCGCTTTTCAGTGAACAGGAGGCGGCTGTGACTGGGAACTCAAAGGTTAAGGTCTGGTGGGAGTGGTTTGGCTGGTGAGATGGTATGAAAGTCTGCTCAGATTAACTCAAGCCTGGCATATCTCCAGGCTTCAGTGTGATGGTGGGTCTGAAGGAAGAGAAACAAAACAGGAAGAGGGGCTTGTAGGAGGGCTGAAAGCTCTCTGGGAGCTGTTAAGACTCCAGCAAAGTGAGAGCTCAGTCTGCTAGCTCCAGAGCCAGACGATAAACGCAGCAGCAAGAGGATGTGGGGGCTCAGTGAGTTTTTTGTGGCTCTGGTTGCGTTTCTCTTGATTGTGCAGTTTCTGAAGCTGCAATGGGCAGGTAGGCGGCTTCCCCCTGGACCAACTCCCCTCCCCTTCATCGGGAACTGGTGGCTGTTGGGATTTAAACTTCACCCTGAGGATCTCGAGAAGGTAATTATTTAGTTTCATATACTTAAGTAACTTGCTTCTCAGACTCTCCCCAGGCAGCAGCTGAGCTCAGCAGAGGCAGGGGATGCTTGTAGACCATTGTCTGATAGGCCTCAGCCTTTGGGTTGGGCTCCTTTCTTGGTCTGACATCTGCCCAAGTTTGTTGATCTTCTGGGGACACAGCAAAGCCCATCCGTGCAACTGGGCAGGGCTTTCAGACTGTGTTAGCTTGGCTAACTGAGGACTGCTGCTCGTCAAGGTGCGGGAGAGGAAGCGTCCATTGATTTTTGGTTTTGTAACACTCCTTTGCTATTGTGGTTTTCGTTTATGTGACAGGCACCTGGAGCCCCCTGATGAGAGGTGTTTGATGTGGAGTTTTAAACCCCAATTAGATAAATACATTTCAGCCATTTTCTCAGTTATTAATATATCATGCTTAGGAAATTTTATCCAGAGTCTGGGCATGTGCAAATAAGTCAGGGTCATAAATTTCATTTCCAGTTAGCAGGGAAAGTGTGACCGTGACATGAACCCTGCTGAGTGTAAGCTTTAATGGCAACTGAGTATATTGGACTTGACAAAAAAAAAATCATCTCACGTGAAGAGAGCGACTTTCACAGAAGGGGAAATGATCACACAAGATGTAAAACCTAAGGTCAAACTTTTCAGTCCTGGGAGCCTAAAGTTGAGCTCCTAAATCTAATTTAGACATGTACCACAATGTACCTACCAGCATAGGTGCCAACTCTGTGGGTGCTCCGGGACTGGAGCTCCCTCAGAAAGAAAAAACAGTGGGTGCTCACTAGCCACCCACAGATCAGCTATGCAACAGCCCTCCTCCAATCAGCTGTTTGGTGGTGGCCAGGAGGTGCTGGGGAGAGGGGGCGGAGCAGGGGCAGGAAGAGGTGGATCGAGGCTGGGGCCTTGGGTGAAGGGGCAGGGCCTTGGGGTAGAGCAGGGGTGGAGCACCCACCCAGAAAAAGGAAAGTCAGTGCTTGTGCATACCAGAATCAAGACATTCCTGTAGCACCCTTACCAGTCGGCATTAGGGCCGGCTCTAGGCCACAGCGCGCCAAGCGCATGCTAGAGGCGGCATGCCGCAGGGAGCGCTCTGCCGCTTGCTGGGACGGCGGCGGGCAGCTCTGGTGGAGCTGCCACAGGCGTGTCTGCAGATGGTCCGCTGGTCCCACGGCTCCAGTGGACTTCCCACAGACATGCCTGCGGCAGCTCCACCAGAGCCGCGGGACCATCGGACCCTCCACAGAAACGCCTGCGGTAGGTCCACCGGAGCTGCAGGACCAGCTAACTGTCCACAGAAACACCTGCGGCAGGTCCACGGGAGCCGTGGGACCGGCGAGCAGCAGAGTGCCCCCCGCGGCATGCCGCCATGCTTGGGGTGGCAAAATTGCTAGAGCCGCCCTGGTCAGCATTAAGAGGTTCTTGGGTCCCAATTTGTTGTATGCCATTTTTCAGACGTGCTTTGCTGACACTGATCATGTCTCTAGTTGGCACAGATTCATGGGAATATCTTCACCTTGTGGTTGGGAGAGAGCCCCGTGATTGTATTGCATGGATTCCAAGCAGTGAAAGACAGTCTGACCACCTACCCTGAAGGTGTTTCTGGCCGGCCAACAACCCCTTTCTTCAATGAAAAGGCCAATGAAAAGGGTAATGTTCTTTTTCCACAGACACCATGCAAAAAACTGGGGAGCCCACTGTAAGTGTGGCTGTTCCATTATTCCACAGCCCTCTCCCCATGGAGCTGCATCTCCAGACTGCAAAAATAGCTACATGAATAACTGGTCTGGTGATGAGTAATGGGGCAGGCAGCCACTGAAGGGTAAAATCCAGAGTGTTAAGGAGATTGTTTGAACCATTCATAGTCTCTTGGGCCCAGAGCTTCAAAATCAATGGGAGCTAGGCATCTAAATAACTTTGAGGATCATTAGTTCTGTCCTGTGAACGTCACTATCGTCAACAGGCTTTCAGTTTGGAGTATGAACATCACTCAGTGTCCCACTGGACATGCCTTTGACACAACACTAATTTTGGGTCATTTACACAGCATGAACGCTTTTGAAACCTGGGCAAGATCTTCCTACCTGCTGGGTGTCAACTCATAGTCCTGCGCTGTCATTCAAACAAAACCATCAATGTTCTTTTATCCATACCCTGCACTGAAACCGACCTCACCCCACATCTCTGTGTGCATCCCCAGCTGTGAAATTATCCTCATATTTTCAGGTGACGTGAATTATGAAAACTGTATGCTGCGTGTTTGAAGCCCCACTTTCTGTTTCACCTAAAAAAAAGCAATAAAACCCTCCAAATACGGGAGTTTTCTGGAGTTGTCACAATCTGTCCATGTCTGAGGCCCCAGATGAAGCAGCTAACAAAGTGCTCGTTCTTCTGGATTTCTCTGTCATGTTAGAAAATATATTTTAAGTTGAACTCTTACTAGGTGAATGATTTTGCTTTATATAAATAACCGATTCTCAATGGCCTCAGGTATTCTTTTGACAAGTGGTCACACTTGGAAGCAGCAGAGACGCTTCGGGCTGATGACCCTGCGGAACCTGGGACTGGGCAAGAATGGCCTGGAGCACCGAATCCAAGAGGAGGCCCGTCACCTGGTGGAGTACTTAATGAGTGAGAGAGGTACATCACCGCCAGCATATCTGGGGCTTTTCACTTACCATAACCTAATTTCCATAGGTTTCATAGAGGTAGCCGTGTTAGTCTGTATCAGCAAAAACAATGAGAAGTCCTTGGGGCACCTTAGACACTAACAAATTTATTCACGCATAAGCTTTCTTGGGCTAAAACCCACTTCATCAGATGCATGGAGTGGAAAATACAGGAGCAGGTATAAATAAATAAAAAGATGACAGTTGCCTTACCAAGTGTGAGGTCAGTCTAACGAGACAATTCGATTAACAGCAGGATACCCAGGGAGGAAAAATAACTTTTTTGTAGTAGTTTTGAGAGTTTCATTTCAAACAGTTGACAAGAAGATGTGAGTAACAGTAGGGAGAAATTAGTATTGGGGAAATTAGGTTTAGGTTTTGTAATGACCCAACCACTCCCGGTCTTTATTCAGGCCTAATTTAATGGTGTCCAGTTTGCAAATTAATTCCAGTTCTGCAGTTTCACGTTGGAGTCTGTTTTTGAAGTTTTTTTGTTGAAGAATTGCCACTTTTAGATCTGTTAGTGAGAGACCAGAGAGATTGAAGTGTTCTCCTACTGGTTTTTGAATGTTATAATTCCTGATGTCAGATTTGTGTCCATTTATTCTTTTGGGTAGAGACTGTTTGGTCTGGCCAATGTACATGGCAGAGGGGCATTGCTGGCACATGATGGCATATATCACATTGGTAGATGTGCAGATGAACAAGCCCCTGATGGTGTGGCGGATGTAGTTAGGTCCTATGATGGTGTCCCTTGAATAGGTATGAGAACAGAGTTGGCAACGGGTTTGTTGCAGGATTTGGTTCCTGGGTTGGTGTTTTTGTTGTGTGATGTGTAGTTGCTGGTGAGTATTTGCTTCAGGCTGGGGAGCTGTCTGTAAGCAAGGACTGGCCTGTCTCCCAAAGTCTGTGAGAGTGATGGATTGTCCTTCAGGGTAGGTTGTAGATCCTTGATGTTGCATTGGAGAGATTTTCGTTGGGGGCTACAGGTGACAGCTTATGGCGTTCTGTTACTTTCTTTGTTGGGCCTGTCTTGTAGTAGGTGACTTCTGGGTACCCTTCTGGCTAAGTCATCTCTCCAGTGCATCATCAAAGGAGCAGATATCAATTCCACCATCCCCTCTAGCTGTTTTTCCCAATCACCCAGCATGTCTACATAGCTAATCCATTGGATTTCTAATGCACCCCTGTCACCATAGTATCTAATCATCGTTCCAGGATCTTGTCTGGGTTAAGAGTCAGCCAGCTAGCCTTCATCCGGGCCTCAGTTTTGCAAAGCCCCTGCTCTCGCCAGGATCAAGTCCATAGGCCCCAATTCCACCCTGCTGTCACACCCTGTGCAACATGAGTGAAGTCACTCAGGTTCCCGTGGACTGTAAGTTAGGACAGAAGTAGCCTCAAAGTCTTAGCCCCCTGCTGAGTGAGATCATCAACAAATAAGACCCCTTGCTGTGTCGGTACCATTACCGGCTCTCTAACTGGAGTGAAAGGGGTCCTAGAGGTGAATGTAAAATAGAAGCAGTGACTGTAATCAGGGGAGAGAGCATAGCAACTGGGTGACACAGGCAATGGATTCACATATAGTCAAGGTATCCCATAGCTCTGCTAACTTTGTCCTGCTGGAATAATTTTTAGAGAAAGAGCCAAGCAGAGAATCTGGGAGCTGTAACCAGCTTCCTGATGCCCCTCCCCACTCCTATGTGCTGCACCAAGCAGACCTCAGCCTCTGGAGAGAATCTGGCCCAGTGAGTTTAGTAGGATTCTGGGGCTGGGAGGAAAAAGCAGCTGTCAGCAACGTGCCCAGTGATCTTTCTCTCTCTCTCAGCCTGAGACGGGAGAACCTGCTGGCATGTGAGTGGCGTTATTGGCCAGGAGCTCGGCTCACTTCACAAACCTTCCAGTGATGTTCTGCTACCACCTGGACAGCTGCAGAGATGGGCAGGGTCCCTTTAACACACTGAACCTTCCGCAGCGAGTTGGCCTGTGACCAGCTTGAGTTGTCTTTGAGTGCTTCTTTTAAATGTTTGTTAGTGAACGATGCTGGATACCAGAATCACAGGCTCAGAAGCGTTCACGACTGAAAAGACCTGCTAGATGGATCCCAGGCTCCTTCCCCAGGCTCCAGGACATGGGATTCGTCTCAGCAGGGGGAGACACGGTGGCAGGCAACATTCATGTTAATAACTGTGTTTGCAGGACAGCCCTTGGACCCTAGTGTCTCCTTCAGACAAGCACTTTCAAATGTCATTTGTGCTGTGGTTTTGGGACATCGCTTCTCCGCCAACGATGAGACCTTCCAGCAGCTGCTTAAAGCCAATAGCTGTGTGCTCAGATCCTCGGGCTCTCTCAGCAAGAGAGTGAGTTTCTTTTGCCCCCCCTCCCTAAACAGAAGATGTGGTATCTGCATCCCGGAGCTCACCAATTAAACTAGACATGACGAAGGCTACGATTTTGGCCCGGGTATTTTTATTAAAAATCATGTCCCGGACACAGGCAATAAACAATACATGGGGAATGTACACAGGGCTGGCATTAGGAGGGTAGCAAGCAAGGCCATTACCCCATGCCACAGGGCGCTCCAGAAAGCTAAGTTACAGGTGTTGGGGCTCGGGCTCCGGCCGCAGGTCAGGAGGCCCATAACTTAGCTTTGTGAGGCCCCAGGTAACTGCCCTGCTTGCTGTCCCCTTACTCCAGCCCTGGCAACAATGGTGCACAAAATGGTGTTTTCGCAGACATCTCTTAAAATCACTGAATCCGTGAGCTCCGGGAGAGAATTGTAGCTTTAAATGTGACTTAATGAGGGTGAAACAAAATGTTGTGCTAATATGCGACTGACCAAGTAGCAAAAGCAGAGTTGGTGGTGGCCACGCTCTGTTACCCATGCGGTATCATGACACTGGAATTTGCTATGCTGACATTTAATAACGTCCAGATGTTGGATCCCAGAAACTAACCAAAACCCCTATCTTAAAATGAGAGAAATTCAGATTCAAAAAGACCTGTCAGGGCCCCCCATCGGTTGTCTTATTCGGTCTGAAAATATTTCCAAGTGTATGAGTTACAAAGTCCCCCCCCGCCCCAAGTCTCAATCCAGGGTGATGTAAAGCCACCTAGCAAACCTGGCTAGCTCAAAATGCCCAAGGCTGCTACCACACCTACGTACATGGGGATTGTCCACTTTCATACCATTGGCTTTCTGAAGATGCCACAAATACCAAACCCTTCTCCATGTCATTGGCACCTTATTTTTGTTGTGGTGGTGCTGCCCACGTACACAGTCCCTGCCCCAAAGAACTTCCCATTGAATTTGAAACGTGATGCAGTGGGTGAGTGGGAGAAACAATAGGATGTAGGGAGTCAGGCTAAGGGGAACTAGTCTTCGTATACACCTGGGTGAGTTTCTGGAATGTGCACAACATGCTGGTTACACATCCCTAAGAAATAATGGGGGAGGGGGTTGTTTTAGTTGGGGTTGGACTAGATGACCTCCTGGGGGGATTTAAAGGAGGAGAATGTATCAGTCTGATGTTCGGGGAGGAAGGTCCGTGTGCAAGGGACAGCATGGAAGAAAGCATGGGAGAAACAGGCCACTGGAAGGTCACAGCTGGAGTCCTGGGCAGGGTGGGGAGTGGGGACACATAAGAGACAAGAGTGGAGAAGTAGGGCGGGGCAGAGTTGTCTCTCTGACATCTCCTCGTGGAGCTCCAGCTGACAAATGAAATGTAGCATGGCCAAAACTGAGCTCCTGATCTTCCTCCAAAGCCCATCGCTCTCCGTAGAGATAGCACCACCATCTGACCTGTTGCTCAAACCGACAATCTTGGCGCAATCTTTCTTCAGCCCTCTCTTTAATCTCTCCCATCCAGGTGATGTCTGAATCTCGCTGCTTCTTCCTGCATGGCATGTTCACGATCCTTTCCTCTTGCTCACGCCGCCAAACCTCTTGTCCAAGCCCTGATCATGCCTTGGCTGCTGCTATCTCTTCATCTCCATACTTGATGCCTATGACCTCGTTTCCTTCAAGTCTTTTCACAATATCATTGCAAAGATCCTCTTCTTGGGTTTCTTGCTCTGGCACACCCACCTTTAAGTCCTTCCATTGGCTACCTACCTGCTCCTGCCTGGCTCTCAATTGTACACTTCCTGTTGTTTTTGTTACCCTCTCTCCTCCATTCTGACCCTGGCCAACTAGTTTGTCTCCTTCACCTGTTGTCTTTTAGACTGTAAGATCTTTTGGGGCAAGGACCGTCGTTTTCCATACATTTGTACAGCTCCTGCCATTCCAAGGCCCTGACTTCTAAGTGCTGCCACAGTATACCCTTTAAATAATAATTACACCCAAAAACCCCTCCTATTTTAAAAGCTTGTTAAGTCTGCACTGTCAAGCACGCCAAAGTTAGGAGATGCCACCATTAAGGTTGTCCATGCAATCTTAATTTGTTTCCCTTGTGCATATGCATTATGATACCATCTTTAATTACAGGTTCCAGAATAGCAGCTGTGTTAGTCTGTATCCGCAAAAAGAACAGGAGTACTTGTGGCACCTTAGAGACTAACAAATTTATTTGAGCATAAGCTTTCATGGGCTACAGCCCACTGCACAGAATGGAACACACAGCAAGAAGATATTTATGCATACAGAGAACATGAAAAAGTGGAAGTAGCCATACCAACTGTAAGAGGCCAATCAATTGAGATGAGCTATCAGCAGCAGGAGAAACAAAACTTTTGAAGTGATAATCAAGATGGCCCATAGAAGGTGTGAGGATACTTAACATGGATTCAAATAGTGTAATGACCCAGCCATTCCCAGGAACGCATCTGAAGAAGTGGGTTTTTTACCCATGAAAGCTTATGCCCAAATAAATTTGTTAGCCTTTAAGGTACCACTGGACTCCTTGTTGTTTTTCTGGATACAGACTAACATGGCTACCCCTCTAATATCTGTGATACAGTGTCTTCGAACTCTTTAGCTCAGCAGACCTTTACTCTCTGTCTGTTCTTTGATTCTAAGCCCAGAAGAAGCAGACATCACAAGGGGAGCCTGGAGTATCTCTCTCTTTGTGTTTGTCTATATCCAAATGGCTCTACTTTCTGGACACTCGGGCTAGCTTTCTAAAGAATTTTAATCATCAGCATCTAGGCTGACGCCCCATACATGAGGCTGAAAATGTGTCCTTCAAAGCAATTAATCCAATAGCAAAATTCCCCACACTGGGCATTTTCGTCTTTGGAGAGCTCCACCAGGAATGTGTTAATTGCAAAGAACAAAAAGCAGCTTCTTTGTATCTCTCCTACAGCTGTACGATACTTTCCCCTGGCTCATGGACCACCTCCCAGGACCTCACAAGAAGGTGCGGTCCTGCGAGGGGTTTCTGTATTGTTTTGCAAAGGAAGAGATCAGACGCCATGAGGAGAGTAGGGTACCAGATGAGCCACAGGATTTCATTGACTTCTACCTGGCACAGATGGTCAAAGTAAGTTTCTGCGCCGCTTGTGACTATAACTCCTCTGTGACTCCATTGCACCTTTCTAGCGCAAACCTCTGCAGAATAAAGTGGAAAAGCAGCAGCTTGTGATGGGATCAGGTGTGTGGATAGGTGGGGGAGTGGCAGAGTCAGAAATCTATAGGGCTCCATTCTGGGCAGAAAGAGGTTAAATTACAGCGCAGTATCAACTGCAGCTCACCAGCCTCCTAGAAACCCAGCTATAAGGAAGGGCACAGGGCCAGAGGGCACAGGCCAAACGGTGTCTCAGAAGGGCGTTGCAAAGCAGCACAGAGCCGAATTGGAATTGAAGGAGGAGACGGGAAGTAACAAAAACAAGAACCTGGAGGGCATCAGAACAAATATTTATATTTTGTGATTTTTCTGAAATCAAAAATACTAAAAGGACCTTGCAAATGGCAGGGAGTCAAAGGAGTGAGCAAGTTCTGCTATTTATCACGCCGACTGTCCTGCCCCGGTGCCCTAATTTATCCCTCGGTCCCCTGCAGTGCAAAGACGACCCCACGGCTACGTTCGATGAAGGTAACCTGATTCAGACTATCCTGGATCTTTTCATAGCAGGCACAGAGAGCACAGCCACGACCCTGCTCTGGGCACTGATCAGCCTGGTGCTTCATCCCGACGTCCAAGGTAAGGCAGAGGGAGACGGGGACACTCACCGTGGATGCGAGTCTGCATGCACATGGAAAATTACCTGGTTCTGCCTGCTTTTATTAGACAAACATTCATTCTAAAACTGACCGTTGGCGGCTGCTGAATCAGCTGAGCTGCAGCCAGCAAAGCGGTAAGATTTCTGGTCATACAATCATTGAACGGAAGACATTAGAAGTGGAAAAGCCTCATAGAGATGCCTAGGCCACCCACTTCCACAATCCAGCCCTGCTGTGAGATTGTTAGCCCACCTGCTTTAAACGTCTCAGGCAATGGGACTTCCACCACTTCCCTTGGGACACTGGCCACGGGCTAACAGATCTTACCAGTGGAAAGTTTTCTTTCCACAGCAGAACCTTCATGATTCGCCCTTTGCTATGCAAAAACCTCATCATTCACACTCGAAATGCACTGGGGCGGGATTTCCACCCCACTCAAGCAGAGCTCAGGTTCAGTGGAGAGGAGGGGCTGCAGCCTGCAGGGACCTGATTAGTGCTCCCTGATCATCAGCTACCCAGTCCACCTGGGATGCAAGTTAGAACTTCACAGGAACAACTCAGGGGCCTCCCATCAGCAGAAAATCAGGCCTAGTAGAGCTGTGCTCGTCCAAGCTTCTTCCTCTCCCTGTCCTGCCTTCACCGTGCCCCTGATCTGCCCCCTTCCCTCTCCAGATGCTGAGACGGAGGTGGTGTCTGGAAGGGGCGGTGGCTCTGCCGTCTTGGTCAGCTATCTGCCTAGTGCTAAGTTGCCCTGCACAGGTGGAATTTTCCACTGGCCACCTCCAGTCACTGAGAGTCTGTCTACACTGCACACTAAGGCGGCCTGGGTTCTGACTCAGGTTTGACCCAAACTCCACTTCTGCCCATACACAAATCAGTCTGACTCAGGGCCCGGGTCCTAGGACCTGCCTGGGGGAATGTCAGAGCCTGAGTCCTGTTGTAACCCGGATCCAAGCCCTGTCATTTCCTGGGTTTGCGGCAGCTCAAGCCGCAGACCCGTCAGAAGGTCTGTGTAGTGCAGTCTGGATGCATTAGCGTGGCCATGAGCCTAGCTCCAGCACTTGTAAATCCAGGTTTACAAAGCAGCGTGGATGCTCAAGTGTTTAGAAACACCAAGTCCACAAGTCCAGGCCCCGCAGACCCAGGCTTAGGGTTCAATGTAGACACACCTTGTAAGGCCATTTTGTGCTGTGTGAGCCCAACAGCCCCTCCTCACGTCTCAGCAACGCTCTGGTAGCAGAGATGGTACGGTAGGCAGGTCTCATTACCAGAACTTAATGCGTGTTACTACAGAACACTTACCCATGTGGGTTGCAGTGTTACCATCCACACCTAAAACTCAGTTGCCCTTGCCAAGTTCATGAACAAAGGGCTTTTTGTGTTTTTCCTCCATGAGGCATTAAGCAGAGCTCTCTTCAGCCCTCCTGCTCCGCCCCTTGTGTTGTATCAAATATAAACACGTGTCCCGCTCTCTCAGGGCACCACACTGAAATCAGCATCTGGCTGGAGAACAGCTGGCTGGAGCTGAACCCAGGCCAGACTGAGGTGATGCTGGTGAGAACTTACCTTCTCAACACACATCCCCCAGTACTGAAGGTGTGTGCCTTCCGACTGAGCGGGTCTGCAGCCTTGGGTCTGCGATGGCAGGTACACACGCTCTGCAGCCCACCCTCGTGGGCATAGTTCTCCTACATCACCATGTGACAGTTCTCGGGGTACCCAGGACTGTGAGTTTCCTTGTTACCCTCCTGCCTCCAGAAAGAGATGGGCTTGATTGTACTTAGCTGAGTGTCAGCTACCTGACCCCACCAGCCTGTTAGCCATCCCAACAACCTCCTCTGGGGTAGACCAGCCCTTCCTTTGCCCTGCAGGCTAACTAGAGGTGCACCCCACTGCCGGAGCCCATCTGAAGTGTTCCCCTGTAGCGTCCAGCCCCTTATCCACTGAACACTCAGAAATACCAGGACTGCTGTCCCCAAAGACACAGCGTACGCACCAGCTTGTTCTATTCGACTCAGGGTCTGCTCCTTGTATCACACCACAGCACTGAGCTGCATTTCTAGTGAAAACAACAATGAGGGTATTAGCAAAGATTCGAGGTTCAAGAGAGCGTGAGTACGGGTAATGGACACAAGAGGGTTGCATACAAAACAACATCAGAACACACTTTCTAGAGACTAAATTTAGCTTACCAGGCTAAACTTCTGGCTGAAGAAGTTTCTCTCACCCCAAAGGTCTTTTGCAGCATTTCAGCCAAGGTTGGTTGCGATCCTGTTTTTAGAAATGTAATCGCACTGACCGATTACTTCCTAGGTGGAGGGTAAAAGGGTGTCTTCCTTGCCTTCTCCTTATATCCCCCACTCGTTGTCTGTTCTTAGGGTCACGATAACCCAACCTAGCTTATTCTCCAGTGTGCTGCCTTCCTGTTGATTTCACATCCCCACCATTGACTTCATATATAAATGAGACTTCTGTTGTGTTGGCTTACAATGCGCGGAGCAGAGGTTTTCAAACTGTGGGGCATGCCCCCTTAGGGGGGTGTGGAAGGGCCCGGGCCACCTCCTACAGGGGGAGGGGAGGCAGAACCACCCAGCCCCACTCCACTCCCAGCTCTGCTCCATCTCCTGTTCCAGCTCCCAGCCCCGCGCCCGGCCACAGCGCTGTTCCCAGCTCCGGCCCTTCTCCCTGCCCCCAGCTGCGGCTGCAGCCTCTGCCCCCTTACTCCTGTCTGTGTCCTCCCTTGCCCTGAGAGTCATGGTCCCCCTCCCAGCTCGGGATCCATGGGCGGGGCATAGACATGGGTTGCGGGGTGTGACCCTCAAAAGTTTGGGGATCAGTGGCTGAGAGACAGGTGAATACACACCTTTTGTCGGGCACCAAACCTATTTATCAGCTTTGCCTTGATACAGACTTTAGGACCATATTTTCAGCACACACACATGCTTGGTCTACACTACAGAGTTAGATCATCAGAAGGCAGCTTACATTGACCTAATTACGTCAGTGCCTACGCTACTTATGTTTCCAGTGTAGACATGGCCTCGGTATGTGCACAGACATTTCACAGCGATAGGTTGACCAGCATGACCCTGGCTTTTCAGACCCCCCATGACTGATTTTCCCTCTAATTTTTCCCATGCACGTGCGGAATGAATTTTGTTACGTGCACCGATATGGAGGTGATGCATGGTGTCACGGAGTCACCGGGCGATGCTCTGGAACTGCTCCCCACTAAGCCAGTCAGGACTTTGGGGAGCCTCCTCTCCCTTGGAGCAGACTTGTTCAGGGCAAGAAGCTCACACGTCTTCACCTCCTGGGTCTCTCCTTGGAGCATTCAGCATCCTCTGCCCCTCCGTGGGCTTCCCACAGCGAGCCCACCCAGGCGGGGTCCTGGGGAAGCCACAGGGTTCTGCACCCCCACTTTGCAGTCAGACGTGACTCTCAGCCAGCAAAACAGAGGTTTATTCGATGACAGGAACAGGGTCTAAAACAGAGCTTGTAGATACAGCGAACCAGACCCCTCGGCCGGGTCCATTCTGGGGGGCAGTGAGCCAGACCCCTAGGTCTGCACTTCACTCCTTATCCCCAGGTAGCTCCAGACTAACCAACCCCTCCAGCCCCTCCTCTCTGCTCAGCTCCTTTCCCGGGCCAGGAGGTCACCTGATCCCTTTGTCTCCAACACCTGCAGTTGGCACCTTTGCAGAGGAGGGGCCCAGGCCATCAGTTGCTAGGATACAGAGTGCCAGGCATTAGGTGCACTGGCCCTTTGCTCTGCCAGATACTTAAGAACTGCCTAGGGGACACTGAGGCACCAACACAGTATTCAGAGCAAACATTAGGAACAGTCCCAGTTCGTCACATCTCTCCCCCCTTCGAGACCGAACTGAGCCAGGTCACTCCAGCCAGTGACCTGGGGAAGTTCGAACCCACCAACGTTCCCATGGATGCCCCAGCATCTCTCCAATTCCTTGGTGTGAGTTACACCAGGCCCTCCCAGTTTTGTGCCCTCTCTTGGCTTGAGTGTGCTTGATGGCACTTGCAGGCCGCATGTGGGAAGGTTTATGCGGCCTGTACCCTTTTGCCACCCCAATACTCCTGGGGTTTAAACTGGGACAGGGTCTTCTCCCAGCACTCTGGGCTGCGATTCGGGCTCTCTTGGTTAAGAGCCCCCATCTTGGCCTTGGCCAGCTCTGGGCTTGGGCAGCCGCTCCCCACCTTGTGGCCCAGATACAACACCTCTGCCATCCCCATCTTATACTTTCCAGCTTTTACCGTCAGTCCCACCTCCTTGAGGCAGCCCAGCCCCCTCTTCACCTGGGACACCTGTTCCTCCCAGGTCTGGCTAAAGATGCACATGTTATCAGTGTCTGCCAGGGCCAAGTTCTCCATCCCCCTCTGCTTGTCTAGAATCTCCCCAGGCCTAGGCATGGGGTCGGCATCGGACGCTGTGATGGCTTTAAGCTTCTGACAGCCCCCATAAAACCAGACCATCCTGTCTCCCTTGGGGATCAGCCCCACGGATGAGGCCCATGGGCTGTAAAACGGCTGGATCCCATCTAAAGCCAGCATGTCCTTGACCTCTCTCTCCAGGATCTGGGTTGCTTTCCCAGTGACTCTGAATGGGGAACACCTGATGGGGAGATTGGCTCCCACCTCAGGGAAGAGATCCACCAGGGGGTCTTTTCCCTTCTCCTCCCAATCCTCCCCTTTCCGGTCCAGGGGTCCCCTCACTCTCCTCCCATCCAGCAGCTTGAGAGGGAAGAACCCTGTGGATTCCTGGGGCACCACCAGCTGCCTCCTGATTCCCCTCAGTTCTACTTCCCCTTGGGGAGCCCATTCCCGGGACAGGAATCCCTTCTCCCGCAGGACTCTGTCCCTGCAGCCTTCCCCAAGGGGGTTTGCAGCGCTGTGGCCAGCAAGTTCCCTCAGCTTCTCCAAGGAGGGATCTCTCTGCAGCTCGGTCTGGGATTCAGCTGCTGGGGCAGGGAGTGGGACCTGCTCCCTCTCACTGGCTGGGCCTGGGGTCACAGCCCCCCTGAGCCTTGTCCCTGGTAGCTCCCTCCCTGCTGTGTAATCATTTCCCAGCAGCACGTCTGGACCAGGCAAACCTGGTTGGCAGCTGACCTGCCTTGCCTGGGTGTCCCCCCACTCAGCTGGGGTCTCAGCTCCCCCCGTGCTCAGCGCTGCCCTGGCTGTCCCAGTGGGGGCAGGCAGCGAGCTCTCTGCTCTGGTCTCAGCATCAGAGCCAGCGTGAGCCCCCTCTCCGGTGTGCAGGGGGGCGGGGAGCATCTCTCCCTCCCCCTCAGTCCCAGGGGGCTGGTTACAGGTAGGCAGGTATCCTGAGTCCAGCAGCCCCTCCCCACTGCCAGCCAGGTCATTTGCATTTTCACTGACCATTTCCATCCCAGCCAATTGGTTCCCTGGATTCAAATTCAAACCCTCGGCAGTTACAGGAGCAGGGCCGGGATCCTGTCCCAAGGGGAGACAGTCCCCCCCCAACAGGGCCTCCCAGCCGATATCCTGGAGAACCCCAATGACCAGCCAGTCCGACCCCTCCTGCGTCTGCACAGGGATCCAGGCCATAGGCAGGGCGAGGGGCTTCACCCCAGGGACCTTCACCCAGGTCCCACAGTCCCTCAGCATCTGCGGCTGCACCACCACAGTTCCCTCTGTCCCAGGGCCTCGCCCCTGCAGGCGTGTTTCCCCACTGACCCCTGGGCAGCCCCCTATGTCTCTCCACTCCACCATCACCAGTCCGTGCTGCTGCTGCTTCTCCTGCAGCTTTTCCACAGCCTCTTGCTCTCTCTCATGGTCCTCTCGCTCTCTCAGGCTCTGCTCCAATCCCATCCGTCTCCGATCCCCTGATGGGGAACCCAATCGTGAAGATCCTTGTCTGGTTGGGGACCAGACTCTCAGGAGTGCCTGGCTGCTGCTCCAGCTGCTCCCAGATCCTCTTGTAGCCCCATCTGGGTCAGGAATCTGCTCCTCAGAGCGGTCCTCCTCCTCCAACTGCACGATTAACTGTGCCTTGGTGAACTTCCCCATGCGTAACTCTCTCTTTGTACACAGGATCACAATGTCCTTCTTAAGGAGATGGTGATAGGCCATCACTTCACTGTTCCCAAGTGGCTCTGGACTCACAGGCCTGTGTGCTCTTGGCTCCACCATGGTTTCCAGGAAGACCCCCTGGTGTGCCAGCCCTTCTCGTGATCACCAACACTTTGCCAGGCTCAAGCTGCAGACTCCTCTGCCCTGGGACCGCTCCTGCAATCCCCAGGGGAATCCTGCTACTGCAAAATTCCTCCTCTCTCCCAGGGTTGAGCAGCAAGCTCCTTCGCCCCTGAGACCACTCGCTGCAGTCCTGAGGGGGACCCCGTTACTCCAACAGTCTTTCTCCCTGGTCACACACTCCCAGAGGTTAACTGCTCCCTGAAACTGTCCCTCTCTGACCCTTCAGCAGCCTGGTCCTCATTATCCGTCCTCTGTTTTACTGCTCCCCAGTCATTTACTGCAAGATGCGCCATTCACGTGGTGCGGTATATCCCAGTGCTGCCACCAATTGTCACGGAGTCCCCGGGCGATGCTCTGGAACTGCTCCCCACTAAGCCAGTCAGGACTTTGGGGAGCCTCCTCTCCCTTGGAGCAGACTTGTTCAGGGCAAGAAGCTCACACGTCTTCACCTCCTGGGTCTCTCCTTGGAGCATTCAGCATCCTCTGCCCCTCCGTGGGCTTCCCACAGCGAGCCCACCCAGGCGGGGTCCTGGGGAAGCCACAGGGTTCTGCACCCCCACTTTGCAGTCAGACGTGACTCTCAGCCAGCAAAACAGAGGTTTATTCGATGACAGGAACAGGGTCTAAAACAGAGCTTGTAGATACAGTGAACCAGACCCCTCGGCCGGGTCCATTCTGGGGGGCAGTGAGCCAGACCCCTAGGTCTGCACTTCACTCCTTGTCCCCAGGCAGCTACCGACTAACCTCCCTCCAGCCCCACCTCTCTGCTCAGCTCCTTTCCCGGGCCAGGAGGTCACCTGATCCCTTTGTCTCCAACACTTTCAGCTGGCACCTTTGCAGAGGAGGGGCCCAGGCCATCAGTTGCTAGGAGGCAGAGTGCCCGGCAGTTAGGGGCACTGGCCCCTTCCTCTGTAGCAATCACACACCCTTATCCCACCACCAAGATACTTAAGAACTGCCTAGGGGACACTGAGGCACCAACACAGTATTCAGAGCAAACATTAGGAACAGTCCCAGTTCGTCACACATGGCGAGGCTGAGGGGTTCAGAGTGTTGGAGGGGGCTCAGGGCTGAGGCAAAAGGTTGGAGTGCGGAGAGGGGGTGAGGGCTCCTGCTGGAGTGCAGGCTCTGAGGTGGGGCTGGGGATGAGGAGTTCAGGGTGCAGGAGGGGCCTCAGTGCTGGGACAGAGAGTTGAGGTGCAGGGGGGTGAGGGCTTCAGCAGGGGCACGGGCTCTGGTCTTTGGGGAACCAGAATGTACAGCCCAGGATCAGGATAGTCTTGTAACCCCCTTTACTCATTGGCATAGAGGGATTCTTAGGGTCACACCCAGTAGCTCTCACAAAACAGTGATGCCTGGAAAGCAGGGCAGCTGCACCCAGGATCATATATAAAAGTACAAGCCTGCTGCCCTAGGGAGAACCACTTTGCTGCTCACCAATTGTGTTTTTTCCGTGCGTTAACATTTTCTAGGCTTATTCCAGTCCCTGAAGGTGGTTCCCTTTTGCCTTGGAAGGTTTGTGCTCAGGCTATTTGGCCACTTTCAGGTTAAGCAACTGTGAAAAATATACTAGACCTGCTGTAAAATGATTAATCTGCCATTGTTCTGTGCCTGGGTAACTCCTGAATAGCTGGGTCTACTTCAGCTCAATTCCCCCCCAGTGGGTACCAGTTCCATCTCCCTGAGCCAGCAGGGCTTCCTGTGCTGGGGGTGAGGATTTCCATCAGGCTGCTAGGCAGCCCCTGGGAGCATCAGACAAACAGGAGTTTTGTCTGTGGAATGAAGTGAGAAGAAACTTTCCCTGCACTTTGAGTTGCTCCTGCTGCATCTTGCCTCCAGCTCCCTCTCACAGCAAAGAAAGGGAAAGCTGTGCTCCAGGGCTGAATTTGACCCTGATGCCAAGTTTCAACTGGCATCTGTGAGTCTGCTGGGAAAGCGCAGGTCCCCCTTAGAGATAAAGATGTAGAAATAACCAGCGAACTGATTCCCTTGGCATGGCTTCCCATTGCTCACTGCACTTGACCAGCATGAAGGGAGTAATTCCTCCTTCAGTCTAAAGGGAATCCTGCCAAGAAGTGACAGAGTCCTAGAATACGCACACATCCCTGGGCACGCACTCACTGCCCAAATACGTGTCCTTCCATTTGCATCAAGCTGAATGTGTCTCCTCAGAGAAGGTCCAGAAGGAGCTGGCTGCTGTGTTGGGTCCTTCCCAGTTAATCTGTTACGAAGATCGGAAGAACCTGCCCTACACCAATGCCGTGATTCATGAGATCCAGAGGTACAATTGCATTGCCCCGGTCGGAGTCGCCAGACAATGCGTGAAGGACACAACACTCTTGGGGTTACCTGTCCCAAAGGTACAGAGATGTTATCCATGCTTCTGCCCTCCTCTCCCATCAAAGGGGTCAAATGTACTAGGAATGCAACTCATTCCTGCTTCCACGTATATAACATGCCTGTTCCTCCTTGCACTTTCTGAAGCCATCAGCAGTAGGGCAAAATGAGACAGCACAGTACAGCCACTTTGCACGCGTGCCGGTAACGGGATACAACGTGCAAGGCAGTGCATGATCAGGTGCTGTATCTCTTTCCTGATATATCAGACTGCCCCTAATTTGCAAATGCTCCATCAGCCTCTTAAAACCTCTCACTGGCTTTGCCGCTTCGACACAAAAATCTTACTTTGTAAAACTGACGCATTTAAAATATGAAGCGTTAACATTTTCCTTCCATTAAGGAATCAGTGTTAAAGCGGGAGAATCCTGCAAAACTGCCTCTTCTTTCAGGCTCCATCCTGCCAGTGGGTGGCTCAGAAATGATTAACAGAAATAAAAACATACCATCCAATAGTCTCCCAGTTTACTCCAATGAGACAGATCTCTCTCCAGGGGACATGCCATGCACTGCACTACATGAGGCCTGAAAACCGTCTCTTTAACCACCTGAGGGAGTGAGGATCAGAACTAAATCAGATGCTTCTTCTTTGCAGGGCACTGTCATCTTGCCAAATATATGTTCTGTCTTGTCTGACCCTGAGCAGTGGGAGACACCTCGCCAGTTCAACCCGACTCACTTCCTGGATAAGAATGGAAACTTCATTAGCAGAGAAGCGTTCTTACCATTCTCAGCGGGTAAATGCACTGACAGCTAAACAGTTTTTCATGGGGTAGATTGTGAATGCAGAATTTGTGGAGATTTACAGTTAAACCTTGCTAATCTGCACGCTTTATAATTTGCATTTAGAATGGCAAACTCACCTCGCTTCCCAGCGAAAATGTATTTGCAGAATGCTGTGGGATTCTTCTACTACACGATTTCATTATTTGTACAAAAATCACAGCACGCTGGCCACCATTAAAATGACATTTACCGCTAGTTGCCACAGTGTGGCATCCGAGATACCACAGCGTTTTCCCCTATACTTCAAAATTCAAATGTTGATTTTTAATGGCAAGTGCCATTCATAGACTTGAAGGCCAGAAGGGACCATCTTGATCATCTAGTCTGACCTGCACATTGCAGGCCACAGAACCTCACCCACCCGCTGCTGTAATAGGCCCTGTCACGGAGTCCCCGGGCGATGCTCTGGAACTGCTCCCCACCAAGCCAGGCAGGACTTTGGGGAGCCTCCTCTCCCTTGGAGCAGACTGTCTGTAGGGCAAGAAGCTCACATGTCTTCACCGCCTGGGTCTCTCCTTGGAGCATGCAGCATCCTCTGCCCCTCCGTGCGCTTCCCACAGCAAGTCTGCCCAGGCGAGGTCCTGGGGAAGCCACAGGGTCCTGCACCCCCACTTTGCAGTCAGACGTGACTCTCAGCCAGCCAGTAAAACAGAGGTTTATTCGATGACAGGAACACGGTCTAAAACAGAGCTTGTAGGTACAGGGAACCTACAGCCAGGTCCATTCTGGGGCCCAGTGAGGCAGACCCCCATATTCTGCCCTCACTCCTCATCCCCAGCCAGCCCCAAACTGCCCAAACCCCCTCCTGCCCCTCCTCCTCTGGCTTTGTCTCTTTCCCAGGCCAGGAGGTCACCTGATCTCTTTGTTCTCCCACACTTTTAGCATCCCCCTGCAGGGGGGGGAGGGCCCCGGCCATCTTTTGCTAGGAGACAGAGGGTCAGTGATTTATGCACTCTGGCCTTTAACCCACCACCCAGAAACTTAAGAAATGCACAGGGGAATGCATAGGAGGAAATTGAGGCACCCACATAGTATTAGGGGAAACATTAAGAACAGTCCAACTTCGTCACAGACCCCTAACCTCTGGCTGAGTTACTGATGTCCTCAAATCTTGGTTTAAAGATGTCAAGTTATAGAAAATTCACATTTGCTCAAGTTTAAACCTGGAGGTGAACCATGCTCCATTCTGCAGAGGAGGGTGAAACCCCCCAGTATCTCTGCCAATCTGATCTGGAGGGAAATTCCTTCCAGATCCCAAATCTGGTGACCAGTTAGACCCTAAGCATGTGGGCAGACCCACCAGCCAGACACCTGGGAAAAAATTCTGTGTATCCTCCCAATCTAATGTCCCATCTCCAGCTGTTGGGGATTTTTGCTACAGGCAGTTGTTGATGGGTCCCAAGACATTGTAGGCGGTCCTGTCACACCATCCTCTCCATAAACTTATCAAGCTCAGTCTTGAATCCAGCTGGGTTTGTTGCATTTTGTATAGACATGAAAATTGAAGTTGTCTAAATCAATTTTGTGATAGATTTGAAGTGTTTGCTTGCTTATCAATTTGCGAAATTCATTAATAAACAATGGATCTCTCAATCATTAGTCCAAATTAGCCAAGTTCTATTGTTCTAAGAAATCTGTGGACCGTGCAAATGACCCCCTCCATCCCTTTGGGAATAGCTAGTGAAAAATGATTCCTAATGCTAGTTACCCGAGAACAGCAAATTCTTTGATGCACATGTGCAGACCTAGCCTCAGACCTTTGACTTCACAGGTAGAACATGATTTTGCTTTTAAACTGAGGACTAGAATCCTGCCAAGTCTAAAATTTCTCATGCTGTCATTTTTTGAGTTTCACAAGCAATATAAGGGAAACGTTGGTTTTTTTTCTTAACTCACTAACTGCTCGTCCTCTCTCCCGCGTTAGGGCACCGTGTGTGTTTGGGGGAGCGCCTGGCAAGGACTGAGCTCTTCATCTTCTTCACCAACCTGCTGAGGGCATTCACCTTCAGGCTGCCAGAGGGAATGACTGAAATTAACACTGAGCGTATTTTCGGAGGCCTTTTGCAACCTCACCACTATAAGATCTGTGCTGTTCCTCGCTAGGCAGCAGCACGTCACAGACCACCAGGAAACCCAATAGGCAGGGGTGTTTCTCATGGTGAATTTCCATAAATAAACTATAAAACACAGAATTATGGCACCTGGCATTATTTCTGGCTGACCAGGAATCTGACTCTTGGGAGGGAGAATTGAGAGAGGGTTAGTCTATTGCAGTGATCCTCAACCTTTTTGTCTGACGGGCGCCAGACGAAGGACCATGGCGGCGGTCGAGCATTTTGAATTTCGGCGGCATTTCGGCAGATGCCCAACCGCTGGTCAGGACACGGGCAGCACATAGGGGATTCCTGGTCAATTGTAATGCAAGGATGGTAGAGTTTTTAAAAATCTCCTAATTATGAGATTAGAGTAGCGGGTGTGTGGTGGGTGAAACCCCATCATGGGCTAGAAAAGGTTAAAAGGTAGCTAGTCACATTGATTACACCTGTACCCTGATTAATTAGCTGCTTCTCAGCGATAGGTGCTGGGAGAGGCATCAGGTGATAACTTAGTGGATACCCGGCAGGAGCGGCTCTAGGTATTTTGCCACCCCAAGCATGGCAGGCAGGCTGCCTTCAGCGGCTTGCCTGCGGGAGGTCCCCGGTCCTGTGGATTTGGCGTCACGCCTGTGGGAGGTCCCCCGAAGCCGTGGGACCAGCAGATCCTCCGCAGGCATGCCGCCGAAGGCAACCTGCCTGCCGCCCTCGCGGCAACAGGCAGAGTGCCCCCCGTGGCTTGCCGCCCCAGGAACGCGCTTGGCGTGCTGGTGCCTGGAGCCGCCCTGATACCTGGGCCCCATAAAAGGGGCGAGAGCTCAGTCTGATGGGAGGAATGACAGAGAGATGTCTGTGAGGGGAGAACAGATGCCTCGGGAAGGCTCAGTACTGGAGCTGGGGAGCCAGCCCGGAGAGAGCCTGGAAATAGAGCTTGGAGGTGACGCGAAGGCAGGTGGCCTCCCGGGGGCACTCGTGTGAGAACCCTGGCAAGGAGAAGCTCTGAGGACAGGAGGCTTTACGACAGGGAGTTCGATCCCTCGCAGCTGAGGTGACAGCTGATCTGAAGTTGGAGAGAAGGGCAGAAGTGGAGAGGACAGGAGGCAAGAACCAGAAGGGAAAAGAGGAACATATGGCCCCTGTTATCCAGGCTGAGTTATCTAGGCCCTAATTGCCACGCAAGGGGTTGGCTGGAGAATTCCCCCTGCTGAGAGGGAATCTCCATAGGCATGATACTGGCAGGCACAGTCTTCGTCAGCTGCCCTTCCCCTACCACTGTAATGGGGTGAGGAGAACGGGGCATGTGCCCAAGCCTTGACTGGCGCAATCTCCATTATCGAGCAGTAAAAGTTAGCGTCGGTCACTGCTACTCCAACTTCCATCAGAGCAGGCAGGCAGAGGATCAGGGAGCCAGGACCAGCTCCCTCTGGCTGCTATGGCACCGCGCAGTGTCAGTGTGGTGGAACACAGTTTCAATCCTCCACACGCTAACCCATTGTACTGGTGCTGCCAAACCCCAGAGGCTCAAGAGCTTCCAACTCAATTCCCCTTTCCACCCAATGTGGTACAAGGTTTTGAACTTGGGGCTCCCTGCCCACGTCAGGAGCATGCTCTGGGCTATGGAGCCTCCTGGGATGGGGGGAGTCTCTCAATCTCTCCCGTTGATGCTGTTCTACTGGGTATTAATAAATAGTTGTTGGAGCAGGGAGTTGGGATCCCCCACATCTTAGGGGAGTAGTCTAACCATCAGCTGTGAGTCCTTTTCACTTGCCCAATGACGAATCTTTTATCCAAAGTGGAACAGTTTCCAAAGGAGAGATTGTGAGACCATCTCTGTCTAGCGGTTTGATTGTTCACCTGTGAAGGCTGGAAGACCTGGGTCCAGAGCAGGGATTTGAAGCTGGGGTCTCTCACAAGCCAGATCAGTGCTATAACCACTGGGCCATAGTCATCTCACTCTCTGTCCCACTGACTATTTAAATTCATACTCAGTGGAACGGCTTCAACATGAACCACTCAGAGAAACCTGCCCCCGAATACCTCACAGCCCAGCTGCCAGGGCGCTTTCCTGGGACTGGAAGACAGCAGGGTTCTATGGGCGCCTTGTTTCTTTCCCCACACATGCCCAGCGAAGCAGTCCGGCCTCTGACGGCACCAAGCTGTACAGGCACGTCCAGCATCAAGAGATCATTGGCAGACTGTTAAGCGAGCATGTTGCAAAAGCCAGGACGTGTGCTAAAACCACACTTCTGAAGCCCTTATCACTTTGAAGGGTGTGACCTGCTTTCCCCAGCTCGCTGGAAGTCCCTCAGTTGCAGATGTCTCTCTCTCCCAGGCAGACGTCAGGCTTCTATCATACAACACCCATGTGCTGGAGCTGTTACAAATATTTTTCTTTGCAATTCTTTTAGCGGTAAAAGCATGTGGGTGTTTTCCCCCACTCTTCATCCTTGAAAATTGCTGACCCTTGCTGTCCCTTCTAACCCTATGATTCTGTGACCCAGGCTTTCCAGAAATTCTTCTTACACATGTCCTAGTAGATGTGGCCACTCTCTGAATGCTTATCCCCTGAAACTAGCTGACTCTACTCTGACTTCTTTCCCCACCAGCAATATAATTTATTGTGCCTCTCTCGGGAATCCAAGGCCAAAGAGTTCAAAAGCGCCCATTGATTTGGGCTGTCTCAGATTTTGGGAGCCCAGCTTGACACACTTAGGACCTGTTTTTTTCAGAAGCACTAAGAACCCAAAATCACCAGAAGTCATGGGAGCTGTAGCCTCTCAGGGCTGCTCCAAAATATGCGACTCAAGACAGCTCAAGGAGACCTGGGCAAAATTGTTCATACAAAATCTTTTTCCATTGTAAAATGCAGGTTGGGGTCGAGGTATGCTAATTGTTTGGGTCAGAAGAAAAAAAAATCAGGAATGTCAATATGGTTTGTTCAGCATTTAAAAAGGGAAATGTTTTGACTTTTCGTTCTGGAAAGGTGTTTTGCTTTGGCAATTCCCTCTATTTTATTGAAAAAAAATTAAAATATCCCTCAAAATTGAAACAAAACGTCATTTTCTGACGTTTCAGCTGGTCAAAAATTTCACATTTTCATTTCAGGTTGCCCGGAAACAAAATTTTGTTCCTGATTATTCCCCCTTGCGTTCTGCCACCAAACAAAAAAATATATAGTTTTTCACACAGCTCTAATCTCAAAGGAGGTATCCCAAGCCCATGGCTGCTCTTGAAAGGTTTGGCCTGACTGCCTCTCAGAGAGACCAGCTGTGTGAGGTAATACATTTTATTGGACCGACTTCTGCTGGCAAACGAGACATGCTTTCGAACTGCACATTACTCCACATACACCAGTCACAATACTCAGTGCAACTGCAAGCCAATATCACCATCTAATGACCAAAGCTGTTTGTTTAAAATAAGATTTCTTTTTACTTATATTGACTTGTAAGATTACACACTTCCAAGAAGTAACATGGAGTTTAGAGAGAACAAAAGATGATCTCTATTATCTAGCAGCGTCCATTTGTCCCTTGGATAATCCAAGAGAAGAGGGGAGAAAATCATGCTTAAATGCATTTCTGGCCTGAGGTGTTAGCATGCATTATGCTAGCATATATTATATTTCATTATTAATAACAATCAACCCCCCCCCAAATATTTCATTAGTAAGATGTGGTCTAAATCCTTTTTACTTTTGGTAGCAGGAGAAAAGTGCTGTCCTTCCCGTTCGTCTAGTGGCAAAAAAAAGCCAGTGTGTTAATAGAAATAAAAATGGGCTTTGAGCTCTGGTTCCCCAGAACAGCTAATAAGTCATGGGTGCAGACAAGACCAACCCCATTTGTAGCATGTCGTGTCTATTCTCCAATGTGTGTGTCCTTGTATCTCCAGGTGGCTGGGGCACGTGGAAATACATAGACTATCAGGGCTAGTCCAGACCCCCACTCAAAGCAGGACCAATCCCCAGACAGATTTTTACTCCAGTTCCCAAAATGGCCCCCTCAAGGATCAAGCTCACAACCCTAGGTTTAGCAGGCCAATGCTCAAACCCCTGAGCTATCCCTCCCCCTTACACCAGCTGGCTGGGACAAACAACTGTGAGTGTGCTACTGAATGGATTCCAAGCAGTGAAGGACTCCCTGATTGACCACTCAGAGGAGTTCGCCGACTGACCCATCACACCAGCCTTTAGGGACCTAGTGGGTACTTTCTGTCGTTGTTGCTGTGTATGAGGAAATCTCCTGTACCTGATGAGCCGGTCATAGAGCAAGACCCAGGCCTGCAGGAACATCTGTCTTTGGTGTGACCCCTGCAAGCTGTGCTGCCCTCTTTCAGGGATGTGTACGCTGCAGACCCACTGGGGTCACCAGCTTTTGAAACACTGGCTCTCTCATGTGTTTTCAGCACACAGAACCGATGTATACGCAGTGGGTAGCCCCAGTGGTTCTTGGCCTCTGTCAAGAGTTTCTGAGCCAGCCAGGCTGGGAGCCGGCACTGGGGTGAGGTGGGCAGGCGGCTAGGTGGCCCTGCCTGGCCTTTTAACAAGTTACACAACCCCCCTATCTCCCAGCTATGTCTGGTGGCTCTGGTGAACAGAGAAACTTTCTTACCATTCTCAACAGGTAACATCAATCCTAGGTTCCACAGGCTGAAACCTTGCTGACTTTTCATTGTCTCCTGGGTCAAAAGATTCTTCATTCAAACTCACAGTAAAGTCTTGAGAGCAGAAAACAAAGGTATTGTTTCCAAGGGCCCACTGCTGTTTCTTTTTTGGAGAAAAAGAAACTAAGACAAATTGGTCCTTGAGACTTCTTGGGGCATTGAGCCAGAATTGTGGTAGCAAAGATGTACTGCACAGTGGGGACACCTGGCTGGTCTCAAACTGCCCAAGACAGAAGGAGATGGGAGCCCTGTTTGCTAATCAAGGACCTGATCCTGGGAGGTGCTGAGCATCTTCAATGAAGCATCTTTTGACCCAGGAGACAATGCAAATCAAGATGGTAGACAGCAAGGCAGGAAATATTAATTCTCCATCAGTAAAAACAGTAGGTCCAAGGCTGATTCTTTTCTGCTTCTTCTCTTTCTGGGATCACTTCCCCTTTTGCTCCCTACATCATCTGAGTGACCAACCCCATTTACAGACACATCAGCACTTGCCAATTCTTCCCTGTGGATGGTACCCTCCCTTCCTTCTGAAGTGGACGTACATTATCAAGTGTGTTAGTTGCTGTATGTGTGTATGACACAAGTTCCCACCTGCAGGACACTGCTTGTGTTTGGGGGAACTGGCTAGGATGAACTTCGTCATCTTCATTAACCTGCTGTGAGCATTCACAGTCCAGTTCCAGACGGAATGAAGGAAATCAACCAGGAGTCGATTTTGGGGGCATCCTGCAGCCTCATCCATATAAAACGTGCTATTCGTCTCTAAGATGTGCTACATCCAAGTGTTGGTTGGGGAATCATTTTTAGGTTTATGGCTTTTCTGTTACTTGGTACCCATCACCCTGTCTTTATTCCTCTGAGCAAAGAGTGAACAACTGTTACTGGCAGCCCTCCCCTTGCCCTAAGTCGCTGAAACATCTTTCACTGAGCTAACGCAACATGCTGTTTCCTTGTTAACTTTTTGTCTCCTACCAGCCTTAGCTTTTGTGGGTGTAGCAGATGTCAAGTGCAGCCCTGCCACGGCCGGGAAAAGCAAAGAGGATCTGCTGTACGTTTTTATGAACTCATCCAATCAGCAGTTGTTAACCTACAACAGAGAAACCAAACGGGGGTTGCATTTAGTTTTTATGGAAACAAAACTGCAAACCTCAGGCTTGCAAACCCGACCTTCAGCCTCCTGACATGGGGTCAGCATAAACTTTGATGCAATAAGCATTTGCTTCCCAGTAGCAGAAATTTAAGCACCTAAATAAGTGTCCTGATATTTTGCGGTGTTGAACCCAACTCCCATGAAGGGCTCCCATGGCTGAGAGGTGAAGAGAGATCGCAACCACATGGTCTGATTGCTGCCTGGTTCTGTAGGGGCAGGTTCTGGTTTCTGAGCACTTGAGTCTGGCTGTTTCAAAGCCAGCCCTCAGGGGCAGGAAGGGAACACAGCGTCTGACCCAGATGCAGCCACACCAGTTCAACGGCTTAGAGCCATTACTGCAGCCAGGTAACAGATCTATTTGCATCTTGGGACAGTGGGCCTAAGTACACAGCTAGAATAAATGACCCAACCTCTCAGTCTCAGGAGGGGCCACAGTATGGGCGGCTGGTGAACCAGCCATTGGGGGAAGGCTAGCCCGCAGCAGGAGCCCAGAGCACCCCCACCATGGTCCCAGGCCGCCTGAGTGCCCCCAGCCCCGAAGCACTAGGTGAGTGGTGAGGTCCCAGCACCCCCAGCTCGAGCATCTCCAGGCCTGGAGCACTGCAGAACCAGCTGGCATGGTTCCAGCGCCCTAAGCACACGGCAGGCAGGGCAACCCTGGCTCCAGCGCCAGCCGCCCTAAGTCCTGGCAGCAGGCCAGTGCACCGAGCCTCAGCCAGCCTGGGCCAAGGAAGAACTGCAGGAGGGATCTGGGGGTGGAGCATGGAGAGGGCCATGCCAGGCTGGTTTGGGAGGCACAGCCTCCCCTGGCCTATGATACCCGCTGCCAATGGGCCACAGGGCCCAGAAGACAACAGTTCTGGGGGGGGGGGGCAGGGGGGAGAGCAGGAGTGAGGATGAAAGGTTCAAAATGACATAAACAGGGACCCTGAGCAGAGACCCCTGGACAGTAGCCACTGCCCCGTGAAGGAGTCAGTGGACACCAGCTGCTCCTGAGTAAGGAACAGCAGCATCTCCTCAGTCACGAAGACCCTCCCGCTCCTTGACTGGTAAATGGCCACCTGAGCCAACCCCAGGAGGAGGCTGACACGGAGATCTCAGCTTTGCAGCACCGCAGCTGGGGTGTGCGTAGATGAAGAGGTGCGGGGGGGAAGTGCGGTCACGGTCACTGCAGGAGGAGCCAGGAGCTGGGTTACAACACGACATACTCCTGCCGTACGAGCACCAGGGTCTCCCTGGCGCCGCACAATGGGCAGGGCTTGGGGTGATGGTAGGGTGACAAGAACCCGATTTTGTAGGGACAGTCGCGATGTTTGAGTCTTTTTCCTACATAGACTCCTCTTACCCCCTACACCTGTCCCGATTTTTCACATTTGCTGTCTGGTCACCCTAGGGGATGGCGATCCACTCCCGGCTCCATGAAGGGGGCAACAAACTCTGAGCCCAGCCACCCCCGGAGCTAATGTGCCACGGACTGACCCCACCAGGGCCCCGCGCCCGCTGCAGCTGGGAAACGCCCTGCTGCTCCCTAGCAGGGCCGGACCGAGGGGCGAGGAGGTTGGTGGGGGCTCCAGCCTTTTTCCACTGCCACGCGCGGTGGGGGGCTGCAGCCACGGGGCAGGCTGCCTGGTGGAGGGATGCAGACGGGGGGGGCAGTCTGCCAGGGGACGAAATTGCCCAAATGTGGGGGTTGGTCTGGCCACAGACATGAGTCCCGTGCGATCAGCGCCCTGTGACCCCCTGTGCCCGGGGCTCGTCCCAACGCCCCGACAGGAGCCTTTACAGACCCGCAAATCCCGGAGCGCCCGGCAACCCCTGGACTTCCGCCACACTCAGATGGAGGCTGGCTACCCCGCCCCGCCTCCTGGCGTGGGCCCCGCCCTCCTCGCTAGCCGGCGCTGCGCGCGTCATTGCCCGTGCGGAAACCTGCGCCTCCGTAGATTCGCCCCTCCCGGAAAGATGCGGTAAGGTGACGAGCGGAGCGAAGTCACCTGAGAACGGCGGAGCGCGAGCGAGGATGAACAACAATTGACCGCTTGATCTGAGCGCCCCTCCCCCCCCGGCCGCCCGGGCGCCTGCAGCCCCCCCCCCGCGTCGGAGCCCAGCGCGAGTCGCGATATGAGCACCGCACCGCCGAGTGAGCGGGAGCGTAGTGCCCGGCTCGGCTCGGCTCCGTCCCCTTTGCCCCACTCGCTTCCCGGCCGCCCCGGGCCACGACAGCCCCGTGCTGCCGGGCCGGGAGCGGGAGGCTCGGGGGCTCTGAGTGACACATCCCGCCCGCGCAGGGCCCGGGCTGGCGGCCTGGCCCCGTTCCCAGCCTCCCTCCCCCCGCGGGGGAGCCCCCAGCCCGTGCCGGGGCCAGGCCCTCCCACGGACTCGGCCCACGCGAGTCTTCAGTGGCTGGCGGGGCAGCCGCCCTCGGGGCTCAGGGGCCTGTCAGCCGGGGCCAGTAGCCAGCTCCAGGCGGGGGCCGTGTGAGGTCCGGTCAGAGGCCCGGTCCCGTTTTCCCAGCATTGCCGCAGGCCTGTCGCGGTGAACGGAGAGCGCGGAGCTCAGGCACCGACTTGAGCGTTTCCCCGGGGGGTGCTCGACCCCCGCTCTGCGCCAGGCCCTGCCCCCACGCCGCGCTTCCCCGCAAGGTCCCACACGCACCCCGCTCTGCCTTTCCCCCAGCGCCTCCTGAATTACTGAACTGTGGGCGGGAGGGAGACGAGCTGATCGGTGGGGCTGCTGGTGGGTGCTGAGCACCCACTGCTTTACTTCCTGTGAGTGCTCCAGCCCCAGAGCATCCACAGCATCAGCTCCTCTGGCACTGGGAGGAGACCTGTTTGGTGCAAGATTCTCACTGGGGTTCAACTCACTAACTCCCCTTAGGCCTGGTCTATACCTAAAGCATAGGACAACCTCGCTGTGATTTTTGGGGGTGTGTGTGAAAAATTCACCTCACTGGGAGATGTAGTTAAGCCGACCTGACCTCCAGTGTAGACGTTGCAAGCTTGACAGAAGAATTCTTCTGTTGACCTTGCTACCGCTTCTTGAGTGGATTCACTACAGCAACTGGAAAAGCATCTTCCGTTGCTGAAGTAAGTATCTGTGCTACAGCAGCATAGCTGCGGCTGTGCCATGTGTCTCTTATGGTGTAGATGTACCTTGAGGGACTCAGCCTCTTTTCCCTTCCCTAGTTGACGGTTGTCAGTATTAGTTGGTGCATAGGTCCCGTAGTGATGGTAGTTCCCTATTTAATGATCTTTCAAGCAGATCTCAATGTATGAAGAAAACTTGTAGTTGTCCTAAAAATTAATCTGGTTTTTAAGAGTCAGTGTGCTTGAGCTTGGGGTTCCTGTTGGCCAAGTGGTCCGTGACAGGGGCAGGGTACATGAGCTTTCTCATGTGGTTCTCCCTATAAGAATCTGTTGTCAGTAGACTTCCAGTGTAGGCTCTGTTGTGCCAGCAGTTTGCCTCTCAGGGGAGGGGTCAAGTCATACAAGTTTCATTTTTGTAGGATGGCACCTCAGCCATGAGACGCAAAGCTCATTCTTTTCCCCTTGCCTTTGCCAGTTTGAAAGATGATGACAGTGGGGACCATGACCAGAACGAAGAGAACAGCACACAGAAAGATGGTGAGAAGGAAAAAAATGATCGTGACAAACCCCAGAGTAGCACCAAGAGGAAGGTGAGTTCTTGATGCCCCACTGCCATCACCAAGGGATAATATTGGGTGTGAAATACTGGCATCTGCATGAGGTCAATCTGTCCCAGCGTAAGGAGTAAATCTAGGAACACTGTCCTGGCTTAGTGCTGGGTTAGCACTGTGGTGGGGAGCCTTGTAAGCTGTTGGGTAAATAGACTTTGGGTATGGGTACATAAGCCATGCTTGAATATCCTCTGCTAGTGCAGCCAGCGATCTTTGCCTAGCAATTTGTGCTCCATACGGAGATGAGAGCAAAGCTGGACTCTTTCTCCCAACAGATTTTCGGAAAGCCTTGGGGTAGGGGGGAGTTTCCCGTCACTTTACCAGATCAGCTTTGTGCTTTTTAAGCAGTCTGGATTTCTTTGCTGCCAAGGACTAAAGGGAATTTATGCAGAGTTTAATGTTGCTCCTAAATTGGCAGGAGGGGTTCCTATTGAGAGATGTTCCTCCTGGGACTGAGCTGCAGCCTCTTTAGCACACCCAGGCCTACCAGCTTGGGGAACAAATGCGCTGTGGATTTCTAATATCCTATCTGAATTATAGTCAATTGCTGCCAGACTAATGATCTGTGTCAAGCTATTAAAGTGAGATGAGATTTTTCTAGGAAAATGAGGCTAAACTGTTCATCTTACATTGATGGCAGCAACGTGTGGGCAGCTAATGCTGTGAATGTAGCTTGTTCAATTTCCTCTTGAGAGAAATATGGGAGAATAAATGAGCTTCTCTGTTCCCCAGGCTGTTGTCCCAGGGCCGACCGAGCACCCCCTGCAGTATAATTATACTTTCTGGTACTCCAGACGAACACCCGGGAGACCCACCAGCTCTCAGAGCTATGAACAGAACATCAAACAGATTGGCACCTTCGCCTCAGTGAGTACATTCCGATTGTTGCACTTTATTGACTAAACCCGATGCAGCTTCTCCGCATAGCTTTCCTCCGTGGCTACGTGTCTGCATGTGTGTACCACGTTTATATACCTACCACCAGATGTAAAGGAGAGCAGTTCATCTGCCATCATCTGAGTCTCAGATTCTGACTCACTCACAACAGACAACAGCCCTAAAAGAGACCAGGAAACGGCACTGCCTGTCCTGTTCTAGGGATTGGTGCCTTTGCTAATAGCAGTGGAAACAGAACTCCCTGAGCTTGTAAGTAATGGCAAGTAAGAAGCATTTCCATTCTCCTCTATGTCTGGCAGTAGATACACAGCAAGTCAGGCTTAGGACTTGGCAGGTGAATAAGGGAGGAAGTGATTTTTCCTATATTAAGAAGTATCGAATGGCTGTAACTGACGTGTGAAGCATAAACCAAAAGCTTTTCTGTCCGCTGCTTCTGGCAATAATGTTGTAGATACCCATCTACATGCATCCCCTTCATGAATAATATACTTGGAGCAGTCGTTTGTCTGTTTTCCGCATGTAAATAGCTGCTGGGCCTGTATCTGTTGACAGGGTGGTTCCTTGTCTGTCCATGGAGTTGAGGACAGAAAAGCAAAGCTGGGTGGCGCTGGCCCTCTGAAATACTATTATAAAGCCAGGAGACATGGGGAACACCTATAGAAATCACTGCCAAATCTTGCAGAAACAGAAATACAATGTCACCGTCCAGGCAAGTAACCCTAAATTCAGACTTAGTCACTGTCTTCACTTGTGAATAGTTTCAGAAACACTCTTCAGGATGATCAGGACTGCAGAGGGAACAAGATAAGTAACCTTGTTGCTCCATGAATTTTCCCAGTGTGTTAATCCAGTCCACTTCTGAACTCTCTACTGGACCATTTGAAATGTTAAAATATTCTATCCCTGTCACAGCTTTGGAGGCAGGTTGTTGAAATAAGTCTATTAGTCTATACATGTTTAACACACTGAGGTGTCATGTGTGCCTGTCTAGACATCTGGCTCATATCATTCCATGCATTGGGGGCAGGAATGGGGAGAAGGTTGGTCATAGGTTGACCCCGAGACTCATCAGTTTCTCTTACTTCAGCTAGTGAAATTTGCTTATCTGCTCTCCCAGCTGTGGAGAAAGGAAACAGGTCCAAAGAGTGAGAAACCAGCATGACTGTTCTGCATGTGGTGAGATTGACTGTAGCTGTCAAACCACTTTAGTTTAAAAAAACAAAATACGTTCCCCCCACACTGACTTTTTTTTTTATTAAAGGAACTAAGAACCTGTGACTCTTTCGCTTTAGCTACAATAAAGAGCATTGACTCACCATTGTAGACTGGAAATGCCCCACTTTCATGTGGGATAGATTATACTAGCTTAAGAAAAAGATTTGTTGACAGGCGGGTAACAGTTTTCTGTGCTAGGTTTCAAGGGGGAGAGAGAATGGGTTTAGGGAAAAGAATCATTCTGAGCACAAGCCTACTGTGTAGTTTTGGCTAAAAACAACTAGGCGTTTGCAAATACAAAATTAGCCACTAGAGGGCATATCATACAGTTTTGTCTACACACTGTATTTTAATGACAGACTATATTCAACAAGATTTTTTTTCCCCTCATTTCTTGGAACCACAATGAGTTCAGCTCTTGAAAGGGATTTTTTCCCCCTGAAAGATAAGTACAGAAGTTTTGAGTATAATTCTGGGCTTAAATTGGTGGCCATACTATCAGGTTTTCTCCTAGTCTTTGTGGCATTGCTGTTTTCAACTCTTTTGGCAGCCCTACCAGAACTTTTAATTAGCTTATTATTGGATAGAATCCTTTAAAATGCAAATGATGGCTTTTTGTATGAAAACAAATCCATCCTTATCTTCTAGCTGAGCCTTATCCTGCACCATTGAACCAAGTGGGGGAGCTTTATTATTGAATTCAGTGGTTGTAGGATCTGGTCCTACATGCTTTATTTAAGGAGAAAACCCTCTGTCATCCAAAACAGCTCAAAGCACTAGAATAAGGCATTTAGGAAAGTTTTAAGTGTCATGAAAAACTTTACATATTTAAAAAAAACATCCCCCCCCCCCCCCCGCACACACTAATTCACTGCTGCATGGGACACTGAAAGTCAATTCAAAGAGTGTTGCAGCAGAAACCAGTGCTCAAAGGGGTTGAAATGTACAGTGATGGTTAATCTTAGAGGTGAGTAGGCAGCCGTATGAATACGCACTTTAAAAGATGGTTTAAAATCCTAAACCAGCACCAGAATGTGCATTGTCCTGCAAACACCTACAGTAAAACCCAAACTGTTCCTTGGTTGAGGAGTAATTCCAGGGGTTCCCACTGCTGTAGAGAGGGAGAGTATGAACTGCTAATGAAGCTCTGTGTAGCATGGAGAGAACTATCAATAGCTTACCCCTGTGCTGAGATGCTTTTCACCACTGGCTGCAAATTGAGGTGCTTGGGTGGACTTGGGTATCTCTTGTCGTTGTCCTCCAGAACAGCCTTCATCTCCTTCAGGTTTTCTTTACTCAGATGCTTTCCTGAATTATTTGGTGTAACTGCTGATCTGCGCTCACAACAGGCCAGACGCTAATAATTGGACTGTGTGCCAGTCACACAGCCATAACCACTCCCAGAAACACCTGCACAAGCCCTATCAGTGCCACTGCTCTGTTTCTGAATGTCCTGAAGGCTACTGTCCTCATATGCAGTCTGACAGGGAAGCAGCACAGAGCTGCCTTGCTGGAGGGAGAGAGGCTCAAGCCAGACCTGAAGGTTGTAGATCTGCTCCTGAAAGCCTGAGTCCTGACATTGTGAAGCCCCCCTTCTAAAGTGTTGGAAGGCTGATTGGATGACTTGTCTCTGACTGTCTCATGCATGTGGTGTTACAGGTGGAGCAGTTCTGGAGGTTTTACAGTCACATGGTACGTCCTGGGGACCTGACAGGCCATAGCGACTTCCATCTCTTCAAAGAGGGAATCAAACCCATGTGGGAGGTGAGTTGGCGCTCGAGTGTCTGCCTTGGATTGTTAGCGGGTCTTTTCTGGCAGAGCGTTTTCTGCAGTGTCTGGTCTTCTAGCATTAAATGGCAAGCCAGGCTGTCATTCTGGCTGCAGTTACATTTGTCGTCCTGCAGAGCCCTGTCTCTCTCTCATAGCAGCTACTGACACAACTAATGAGGCACTTGCCCTGTCTGCAGAGGAGGGGCATTCAGGAGCAATGAGAGCTGGTGCTCTCCCTGAGACTAAGAAAAATTGCCTCTGGTGATCAGCTGTCTCCAATCTAAGATGGCAGATTCCAGAGAGATTCCAGAACCTGTGGCCCAAGGGAACTTGGCTAAGTTACTGTGTGCTGTTTTTGTGATAACTACACCTTGTGCTGCAGCCTGAATGTAGGAGACCAACTTCTCTCCTTGTGTGTAAGTGTGCGAAAGCTCAGGCATTGAGAATAAACAGAATCGTGATATAGAATCTGGGGGTGGGTTGGGAAGCTTGAGTCTGATTTCCTGTCGTCTTCTTTCTCTTGGAGTTCAGCTTGTTTCTGTGCAGTAGTCAGACAGTAGGTCTGCATGGAAGTTGCCACACCAGACCAACTAGTTTGCTCACCTGCCCCTAACAATGCCCAGTAGGAGGCTGCAGTCTGAGAATTTTATGCCTTGCTATGAAGCACCTCACTGTGCTACTCTGCCTTGAAGAAATGATTTCTGACCCCAGTTGGCAATTAGAATACACCCTGAAGCATGGGGATTTATAGCCCGTGTTGCTACAAATACTATTCTAATATAAACGTCTATCCTTTTTGGACTCTGTAACCTAGATGCTTTGATAAGATCCTGCAGCCGAAGGTTCCACGTGTCAGTATTTAAACTTTTTAAAAGCATCTATTCTGATCCATCTTAAAATGGTTCTTTTAATTTCGGGTACCCACTTGGTTCATGTATTGAGAGTGGAGTAACTTGGAGCTCGCTACAACCCTTCTCTCCTCCACTAGTTTCCTTGTGCTTTTTCTCCTTCCTATATTAATCGTAATCCCCTGTCCTTGCATGGTCATATATAAAATGCCACTCCCTGCCCCCTCTCCGTGCGATGCTAATCCATTACGTGATCCTACCCTGCCATCTACCTGGATATCAGAAGCCTCAATCGTAATATTCGTGGTTATTTACTGTGCTGGGAGATTGAGCTGCTCAGCTGAAAAAGAGAAATTAAACAGCTCACTGAACTGAGGTGCACTCGACCTGAAAGAAAACTGACTCTAACCTTAAACTACAAGGCCCAATCCCTCCACTCCAGCCACTGTTCATGCTGGCCCTGAAAACCTCCTAAGTTCTTCCGATTATTTTCAGCAATCACATCTGCTCCCTTTTGCTTAGTCAGTGTGGAAAGGTTTTCACGGGGTTAAACTAAACTCCCTGCTAAGGACTGAATCCCAGGCAGCTCATTTCTGAAGGGGATGTTCTGTTCTCCTAGTCCTGAACATTTGCTCCAAAGGCAATTTGCCTTCTGTTGGTAATTTGCCACATTGCTGGGGTTTGTGCTGATTTTGTTTGTCCTCCTTACATGTAGCTGTTCTTGCCACCTTCTGCACTGAAATCTTCAGCCCGTGTCTGTGATAGCACCATCAGTTATCAGGACTAGGACTGTAACATCTCCCATCTTACTGTGACTCATTCCAGTACTGGATAGTCTGAGTGAGGGAGCCTGTATTTTTAACAGGTCTCTCTGGTAACTTGCAGAAATAACCTATTCTCTGCAGTTCTTCCTCTGCCTATAAGTTGGAGTTTACAAACATAAGTTCCCTTAACATCCATGTGACGTAATTAGGTATTATTCTCATTTTACAACTGGGAAAGCTGAATCACAGATTGGGGGTGACTTGCCTAATTCTAGCGGGGGAATCAGTGTTAGAGATGGGTGTAGAAGTCAGGTGTTCCTATCCCCTAGATCCATGTGCAGACCACTGGATCATGGTGATATGATGTATCAATTTGTCCTCGTTTAGAGTCAACCAGAGCCCAAGTACACAGTGAATAGAGGGAAGATCTGCAGAATCTCTGGGGAGAGTCATTGTCTCAAATGCTGCCTGGCATTCAGAATACCCTTGTCACGCCTGCTTCGTCGCTAAACTTGACAGTGCTTGAGCTTGAACATTCCTTCATTCTGTCCCTCTTGGTCCCATGTGATTGATACTTGCTCATTTGTGAGCTTGTTGTTTTAGCAGCGAAATAGCTGGGAGAAAATGAATCAGTGTCTCACCCCTCTTCCCAGGACGACGCCAACAAAAATGGTGGCAAATGGATTATCCGTCTGCGCAAGGGCTTAGCATCCCGCTGCTGGGAGAATCTCATTCTGGCGATGTTGGGAGAACAGTTTATGGTGGGGGAAGAAATCTGTGGGGCAGTTGTCTCTGTCCGGTTCCAGGTAAGCTGCTATTGGGCCTACATTGGGCATGTGTGCTGACTTGGGGGGTGGAATCTGCGGGGCAGTCATCTCTGTCCAGTTCGATGTAAACTGCCCTGCGGACTGTCAAGCATGTGTTCTGGCTGGAGCGCACAAACTCCCATTAGTTTACACCCCCTTGTTGTTGTTCTGTAGGAGGATATTATCTCCATATGGAACAAGACCGCTAGCGACCAGGCCACAACAGCTCGGATACGTGACACGTTACGCCGAGTGCTTAACCTACCTCCGAACACCATCATGGAATACAAAACGCACACTGACAGCATCAAGTACGTGCGGGGGCAGGGGGAGGGAGCGAGCGCTGCCTGTTGCATGTATGTCGGAGCAGTTTTCTGTAGGACCCAGGTGCAGAGAAAAGTGGTCACCCACACTAATGCTTCGGGGCTGTTATCTGCTAACAATACTGTAAACAGCAACTGTTGCATTAGTGGCCCCTAAAAGCCAAAAGTCTGTCACTGCCATACTGTTGTTGGGGATCTATGAACTTAATAGTAAATCCATCGGTTTGCCTGTAGCCTGCACTCCTGGGCTCTTTTTTAGGGACCCATCCTCGTCTTCATCCGGGAATGAGCTACCCATCATAGGAAGGGGCTTTTTCAATTAAGGAACAGGATTGCAGTGGGATGCAGTGGGAACTGGGATTTATAGAATCACTGAGTTAATAAATGTTCTTGGAAAAGCACTGTGTAAATTTACAGTGCTGTACAACTGATTTCTAATCATCATAAATCCTTATAGTAAATCGTCCCAACCCTTGGTAACCGAGGCTTTGTAACAAGACTAGAAGATCATGGTACGTAGAGAGGACAGTTGTATTTTAACCGAGCTCATTATAATTTGCCATGCTAGGCCATTCGGCGTGACTTTTATTTCTCAAAGTGTCAAAGAGTTGCTGCATATTTGGGTACTAGTCATAAGTAAATAACATTAAACCCTTTTCACTGAAGTTTATTATAAATCAGACATTAATTAGGTCGCATGGGTTAAACTACGAACGTTTCAAAGTTTACATAAGCACAAAGAAATTAATAAAGAGAAAAATTCCGTGGAGTAGAGGGCTTCCTAGTCCAGCTTGTAACCAAGGACCCAAGTATTTGTCATTTCCCCCCGCCCAGTCTAACTCTGTTTTCATGTCTAAAACTTCCCAGGTCTTGGCAAGCCATCTGTCCAATTTAAACACCACAGAGCAGTGGTCACGATGGCTGGTGAGGTCAGCCTCATTCTTAGTGGGACAAGCGTCTACATCATGGAAGCCACAGTTGCTGCGTAATTAGACTGTGGGTCAGCTACTCAAATTGTGTTCATGCCAAATGTTTGTCAGACTGTTTCTTTGCCAGACAACCTCTCTCTCTTAGGTGACTACTGGTGTATGGGGGAATGTGGGGGGGAGATTTTTCTTATTAACCTAAATCTTTTCTAAAAGATCTGACTTGTTTTATTGACTGAATCTTTCACTGGGCTCTGTGAGCCATCTCGCTGTGAAGCACAACTTCTCCTGCACATGCTTCTGTTACATGCTTGTGGAGAGCAAAATTTCTGTCATGCCTGTTTCATGAGGAGATCTCAGAGGGTTCTGCAGACCCGCATTTGGCTGTGTTGCGTCTGATCTTTGTTCAGAGACGGCATAGCCTTCAAGCTAAGGTTGCGGGGCTCTCGGTGGGCGAGGGGACTGTCGAAATTGCTCAGTCGCTTTCCCTTCTCTTCCCCCTACCTTCCTCCATGGCTCTGTCCAGAAAGCCCCTGCTCTGAGCCACCATTCTGGCTATTGTGGCTGGAGGCAGCTTGGCTGCTTTGGTGAGGGAGAGCGGGTTTACCAAGGGGTGCTTCCGGTGTAGCCCTCCGGGCCTTTCCCCGGATACTCAGTGTGCTCCTTCCTCAGCATTCCTACCCTTTGCTGCCCTCGGAAATGGGAATGCATTGCATTACCTGGAGGCTGCCGGGCTCCGCCCCTTTGCTCATGGCCCCTTCTCTCTGGATATCATCTGTTGCATTTGTTCTGCTGACATAACTCCAGGATGCCAGTGTCTGGGAATAACAGGTGTTTGAGGAACAGATTCACTTAAACAGGGCATGATGTTGACTAGCTGACATTACAGCTGGGAATGATTCTTAAAAGGGGCTAAATTGGCTTGTCTCCTGCTCATTCTGGTGCAGTTAAGAAGGCAGGAAGTGTGCTTGCAGCCTCTCTGAAGCAGAGCTGGGCTATTCATTGACTTATTCAAGGGAGAACAAGAACTGATTGCTGTTGGCTAGTTCAAGTCTGCTGCAGTGTGTTTCCAAAATGGTCCCAGCTCGTCTTTTAATAGGATTGTTTCCACTGGCCAGATTCTGATCTCATTTCCACGGTGTAAATCCAGACTATTCGTCACTGAAGTTACTTTGGTTACACCCGTGTAACTGAGAGCAGAATGTGGCCTGTTGTGTCCTGCTTTCATGCCGCTTGCATTAGTGTGTAGTTGCTGCTAACAACTGGTTTAATTGCTGCAGTTGTAAACTCTTTGGGTTGGGCGCAGTCTTTGACAGATTAACAACTCTGTTAGTGCCTCACAGCGCTGGCTGCAGTCGGACTGTATCTGGCTGAGCTGATTTTGCATTAGCAGAGTCCTTTTGCTAATAAAAAATCACTTGCAAACCTGCTGTCATCTTCCAGAAAATCTCACCATCGTTACCTTCCCTGTCTGTCAAGCCCTGTCGAAGTACATGGCTACACTCCGCTTGTGCTGCAGATATACCATCTGATTTATGGCTCATGGGGGGCTTTCTAGCCAGCACTCTAATCTCACACACTGTGACTGTGTTTTATGAAAGGCCTTAATGGCCCTGCCCTTCTGGAGATTATGTCAGGGCCTCCTTTCCAAGTGGTTTCTCGTGGTTCTGTTTGTATGGAGTGCATATCTCCACCAGAGCTCGGCTCGTGTACAGTTTGATTGGCACCTCAGCTGGGGGGCGCAGGGAGAAGACAGTCATTCCTCACAAAAATAAATAAAAGAGAGTCTTGATTTTTTTGTGTGCGCACGCGTAGGGCATTGCCTTTTATTAGCTTTTGACACATTGCAAATGAACATCTCTAGAAATCTCCAGCGTGTCCCTCACTGCGGTTTCTGGGCCCTGTGGTGCAGGATTTATGTATTACTTGTATGACATGAAATGTCCACGTTAAATTTATTTTATACAGGCCAATTCTTCCAGGCGCTCAGAGGGGATGAGCCCCTCTGCTGCTGAAAGTGCTGATGCTGCCAAGCTGGGTTAGATAAGTATTTGTTGTCCCTAGTTATTCAGAGAGGTTGTTCTGCAGGCCATTCTTCCCAGGCTCTGGGCATGTCTTTAGCTAGATAAGTGACGCTTTCAGAGTCATTTTCCTGTGTCCCTTCGTTCTCATGCGTATGATTTTGACAAACGTCCTGAATCCCAGCAAGTAGCAGGGTCCATTCATTTCCATATCATTAGAAGAGCTAGTCCAGTCCCTTGCAGCATTGCGTACATCCAGGGGACCTGCGGTACCACAGACATCAGTGCTGGCCTCTTTCGAAATGCGTGAGGCATTGCATTAGCTGTTGTGTTTTAATGGTTGACGAGAGGGTCTTTTATTGTTCCCCAAGAGCTCTTCCTTTAGCTGCTGTTCTTCAGAACCCCACTTCTAATGCTGGGAGAGTCTAGGGAAATTCCGTTATCTGCTCCTGTCACTCCAGGGGCTTTACACCACCCAGGGAGGTGTGGGCCCCAGCCCATTAACCCTGTGCCTGGCACAGCTTGGGAATAAAAGTGGATTCTTGACAGTGACGCTCTTCACTTGGTACTTGCTTGCTATGAACTTTGCACCCTTCCCATTGGAACGGAGGCTGTGCCATTTTGCAAGGGAGGGACTGGCCACCGGCACAATAGCATCTGGCATAAACCGCCGCAGATACTGCTACTGGTAGCGGGTGAACCTGGAGCTTGTTCGGGCCCGTGGTGCATTTGGGGAGAACTGGCTGCTGTAGTTGGGGGACATTCGTGTGTTGCTTTAGCGGGGTTCCTTCACTGACCCATTTGGTTTTTCCCCCATCTACGCCATCCTTCTTTCCAACTCATGTTGTGTGTTTGGGTGGCTGCTCCCACCAACCCCACGCAGTCAGCTTCCCTAGAGAGGGGAACATATTCCTTGAGTGGCAGCACGCCAGATTTCTACGGAGCCAGCTGGGCTGGAAATAGTTTAGTTAAAGTGACTCTGGAGTATCCTGTCCAGAGCTTTAAGCAGAGCGGCTTTTCTGAAAACAAAGCCCCTGTTGTTTGTAGGTGGCTGCTGCTGCAGTGGGAGCTGAGCAGGGTATAAAACTCTGCCTTCCCTTCAGAGTCAGCACTGATAAATAATGGGACTACTAGAGTAAATTGGAAGAATGGCTGATCTTATTAGTGCTGGCATCAGGTCTGGTTCATGGCAGACACTTGGAGAAAAGAAAAGGTCTGAGGTTAGCTAGATGATGAGCAGATACAGAAGGGAACAGAGGGAGGGTTCTGCGGTGTAGGGAAATGAATTAAGCGGCTACGTAGAGCTCTCCAGGATACGCACATAGGGAACGAGATCTTGGATCCACTGGAGACTGCTGGAAAGTGAAATCCCCACAGAGTTTAGCACTGTTTGGCCAGGAAATCCTAGTGGTAACTGATTCTAAGGGAAAGTGAAACAGCAAGTCCGTGGGCTTAGTGTTTGTGGGGGGCGTCTCCTTTGCCGCCACATCAGAGTACAGCTAATTCTACAGCTCATTGGACCCACTGGGATGCCCATTTCCATCTGCTCACAATTTCTCGAGAGCACGCTGGGAAATGAAATTGCTGAACGCTGCAGTCACTCCAACGATTGTCCCCTTACACTGCACTGAATGTGACCTGCCCCGAATGTGACCTGTCCCCAGGGCCTCTAATTTCTAGCCTTGTTCCTACCATTATGCAGATGCTTTTGTGGAGGGTCTGTGGAAGGGAACCCATAGAAATCCTCACTTGACTGACAAATGCCTTAATCTGGTCACATGTCCAATGTATGCATTGCTCTGTGCTTATTCCCATCGGGCCTAGGAATAGAAGAGTGGAGAGCAGCGACGGGCCAGGGCTGAAGATTGCTTCCTGTTCTCTTGAGTCTCTGCAGCAATGGCTCAGGGCAGTTATCCCTCCATCCTCCAATTGCAGCCAGTAGATTCTGCAAGTTTGAAGATCACTTTCTTAATGCTGGGTTTTGAAATGGTGGTAATGCCTCTTTAGCATCACAGTGCACTTCAGGGGTGTGGGGAGTTCTGAAAGGTTCCCTTATGTTGGTGGGTGGTTGTTGTCATCAGAAAAGTGACTAAAATGGAGCTTTTCCATATTTCTTCTCTGTGAGCCCAGCTCAAAGATGTTCATTTCAAAAGATTGCTTCGTCCCTGGTTGCCAGGGCTGCAAATGTCACCTGAGACCTGAAGAATCAAATACTAGTCTAACTAGAGCAAGAAGCCGTCTTACAAGATGTCGGCTCTGTCCCCAGCTCTGCTACAAACTTCCTGGGTGACCTTGAACATGTCACTTAATTTCAAGTGCTTCCATTTCGCCACCTGTAAAATGGTGGTAATCCCAACTGTTAAGGATACATTCATGTAATGTTCGTGTGCTGCTCGGATACCATGGTGAGGGGCATAAAAATGCCTATAAATAAAAATATCCCTACACTGTGGCACTGTCTTCCTCTGGCCCTGCCATAGGCCATAAAGATTCTGGAAGCAGAATTCAATGGGCAACCTTGACGATGAACGACACAAACTAGATGGCAGCTCCCTCTGCCCCGGCTGCAGGGGTGTGTCAGGGCGAACAAAACTAGAGAGATGGGTTTATCAGTAAAGGCAGCAGATCTCTTCAATGCTAATAGCGCTATAATAGGTGTAGCATTTTATCACTTCAAATCCTTGGCCTGAAGAGTTTCGCTGTGAGCAGGACTCGGGAGGTAACAGTGTGGCATGGATGCTGTTGTCAAGGTGTCTTAGAATTTGCTGATTTGAAGGGGACGGCGGTTCACCGGGGTAAGGAACATGTTCCCAAGCACGTTGGAGTAATGTCAGGAGAAGGGGGCAGTTGGGAGAGAGGCTTGTGGGGTGGAAATATCTGGGCTGGGAGGTGCAAAGGAAGGCTTACGGGTAGACGGGGGCTGTGGGCAGTTTTCAGGGGGGAGCCGGGGAGCGCCCACGAAGCTGCTATGCTGTGTCAGAAGGGCTCATTTTTGTCACCTTTTTGATAACTACGTCTGAATTCAGATTAACGTGTGGTTCCGCAGATCCTGGTGCCACACTCAGCCCAGGCAGTGTTCTCCGTGGTCCCGGCTCTGAAAGATCCCCAGGCCGCACAGTCCTGAAGGAAGGTGATCCCTGGGTGTACATGAGGAGGGAAGATTTCAGGGGCCAAGGAGATTCTTGGGAGGGGCCCATCCATGGCATGCGGTCCCCTCAGAGGCGGGAGTAGGCTTTTTTCCTCTGTGGTAATTTACATGTCTCCTTTTCATGCTGTTGCCTTCCCTGTGGTGAGCCCTTAGCACAGGGGCCTCCTGAGCAGCAGCTGCCATGCCTGTCCAAATGGAGCTGTGAATCTGTGTGGAAATGGCCACAGGGAGGCCCCGTTTGCTTTTGGTTTTGGACTGAAAGTAGCACCTGCACTCCCCCGCCAGGTGTCAGCAGAAACAGTTAACGTGCTGCTCCGTCCAGACGGCGCTCGCTACTGCGATTCGTTCGGCAGCGCTGACCCTCGCGTTGCCTTTGTTTGTGAGGCTTCGGATCAAAGGTTGGACTCCAGTTGTGCTCATTTAACATCAGGCAGTGGAGTCTTTCTCTCCAGTATTGTCATCCCAGGGAACCACGTCAGTCACTCACCGACCCAGATGAACAAAGGGAGTTCTGGGAAACAGTGGGGAGGAGAGAAGAGAACAGCTAGAAAACAAGTCAGTGCTAGACAACAGCCTCCTTAATTAACTCCTGTCACAGCTAGAGCTAAGGGCATGTCCACGCTGCAATGAAAACCCGTGGCTGGCCCAGGTCAGCAGATCCAGGCTCGCAGGGCTCAGGCTGCGGGCCTATAAAATTGCAGTGTAGATGCTTGGGCTGGAGCCCAGGCTCTGGGACCCCTTGAGGGGGGAGGGTCCCAGTACCCAGGCTCCAGCCTGAGCCCGAACGCCTGCACTGCTGTTTTTAGCCCCACAGCTGAGCCAGCTGACCTGGTGCTGCTGGTTCGTTACTGCAGTGTAGACGTACCGAAACAGGCACCGTCAGTAGTCTCCAAAGACGGCACTGGCCGAATGGGCCACGGAGGCTGAGTTCCCCTTTTTCCCAGAAGCGTGGTCGCTGCGTGCCAGGCCTGAGGCTCATTGATGGGGGGGATCCTGTTAACCTTTCACCACTGCTGCGGTTGTTGTCAGAGGACGGATCGAGCTGTGTAACTTTCAGGAAGGGGGAATGCTTTTTTTTAAGGAGCGATCAGTGTCTTAAATTCCAAGAGGTAAGCGGTGTGGGGGGAAATTGCTTGTATTGGGCCAGTTCCCCAAGAGAAAGTTACTAGAAATGAGGGAGGAAATCTCATGGCAGGGTGTGCAGCCATCAAACACATCCAGGAAAATATCTGGGATGAACCCTTGCTGGTGAGCCCTAGCCAGGGCTTTGGGCAGTGCTTTCACCAGGCAAGAGCAGTTGAAAATGCAGCCTAAAGATTTTATTGCTGAAGAGCTGATGGGTGCCTAGCACTAGACCACACTGTTAAGGCAGTTAATGCCCCCAGGAGCTTACAGCCTGGCGTTTAGGCACCGATCATATAAATGCATTGGGAGACTCCCAGGGTCTGGTGATAACACAAACACTCTGTGTTATCACAACTCTTGTGGGGGAGGAAGGATTGAACTGTCATAAACCCACTGCAGAATAAGTGAACTCTTAGGTTGCTGGTAAATGTGTGGATTTGTCTGAAAATTAGCACTAGAGGCAGAATCATGGAACGGAATCGGATTTTACAACTGAAACGGGTTGTCTCTAATCTCCCGATGCCCCCCTGCATTGAGTGAAATGGCAGGTATTGTAGCAATCAGCTCAGTATTCGGGGGCACTGAGAAACAGAGCTCCTTGATGTGTCTGATCTCGGAGAATAGTTATGCTCCTGTTCACCTCAGCATCTTTTCCCTGGGAGACCCTTCAGGATGCCGTCTCTGTAAAACAGACAATAATTTTTCAGTCTGCTAACTTTGTCCATAAGACACTCCGCCAGGGAATGGAACGAGAAACCGATCCCTGTAACTTATCTGAAAACATTTTCATTGCAAATAGCTGTCGTTTTTTAGTGTGGGTGTCATTAACAGTGTAGGCTGATGATAGGAAATGAGGCACTCTCTCTAATAACAATAGGAATCTGCAGCCTGGTCAAAGGATGGTCTAATATCTGAGCCGTACGGCATGAAAAGCAGAGTGTTTCTGGGGGATTACAGCGAGCCCTGGTATGTGTTGGAGAGAGGCCACAGACTGGGTGAACGTAACCAGTCGAGGAACATGATGACCCTCCAAAAATACACAACCCTGGGTTATTTTATTAGGACTAGGAAATGGCAATTCTAGTTTAAAAACAAGTCGAGGGTCCCGCCTTGTATCTGGTGGGTATTAACATGCTGTGATGTCACTGGCAGCCAATCAGAAAGCTTCATGTCTGTGCAGAACTTTAAAGCTACATCCTGCTGTCAGATGTCTGGCTGTGTTTTAAGGATGTGTCTGTCCTCTAGGCCCTGGTGAGAATGTTGCCTTGCTCTCAGAATGGCCCTTCAAACGCCACTCAATGTCTCTGCACTCGTTAAAAGTTAAGAACCCTTTGATCTGAAGTGCTTTTTTTTTTTTTATTTCCCCTCTGGCTTACCAGGGCCTGGGAGGAGTTTCATGGCCTGGTGAACAGCAGTGGTCGCTGATCGAACGCTCCCCCTCTCTCTGTCACACCCAGGGTAGGGCCTCATCTTTCTTCTTACATGACTTTTTATGGCATACCTCTCAGCCGCACCCACCTTCACGTGGGAACAGCGCTCCACAGCAGACCTGAATACCTCGCGGCCTGGCGTCAGTCCCATCGCAATTGGCTGACTTGCTAAAGTCCAAACTAATCTCTGAATCAAAAGGCACTAATAATCTTACCCTGGGACAAGCTGCTCACTTGGCGTTTGCAGCCGGGATGCTACCAGCCATTTAGCTAACGCATCCCCTGTTTGCAGGGAAGCTGTGTCCTGGCGCCGAGTAGGCTGAGAGGTATGGCTTCGGCTTGTTTGTATTGTCTAGAGTTGGCTGTTAGGAAGTGGAGTTGTAGTCAGACACTAAAAGCATACGTGTAATACACATTGATAACGGCGTCTCCAGCTTGGCAGGCAAGTCCTTGCTCCTGGGCGGAATAGCTAGACTGTCAATAAAGGCTTGTCCATGAAGGATGTGCAGTAGATAATATATTTTAAAATAGTACACGCTGTGGCTAACTAGATGAAACTGCCCACAGTCCCTCTGTTAATGGCAACCCTGCGCAGAGAAAATAGCTAGGTACAGTTGTCCATCTTATGGCCAAGATCATTTTCACACCCTGGTCCACTTACGGGATTGCGGGTGCCTTACTGTTAAGGGGGCAGAGTGCTGCCTAGTGACTAGAGGCATCTTCCGTTGTCATGATGCTATAGACAAGCTGGATTGCTGTTGAGCAGCCCCTCCTCTTGCAGCGTATCCCAATGGGGTGCAGACTAACCTGCCCAAAGGGATGCATTGCAAGCTCCTAAATCCCACAAAGCCGCATATGTGACAGCTGCAACTCAGACTGGCTTCCGGAGTTTGTTGGTAATCCCCATTCTACCACCATCTCACTTTGTGGCCTTGGACAAACATTGCTGGGATAAACCCTGTGGCCTTGGGCACAAATGAAGAGCGCTCTTTCTAACTACCTCACAGGATTGACTGTTGGGGAGGGTTAATGAGAAGATGCTTGTAAAGTGCTACATCAGCACTTAGTAACGTTTTATTATTAGAAGACATTCAAACGACCTTCCAGAATAAAAAGCTGCCAGCACAGGTTGTGAAGTATCAGCCTTAGAAGACGGTAAATGTGCCAAGTGCATTTGACTATGTGGGGAACGTTGATTTAACTTTCTTAATTGCATTGAGTTGCCTGCCCTGGCCAGAGGAGAGTAGTGGCAAGAACAAAGATAGCGTAGCCCACAGAGAAACATGTTAGGGACCATATAATACCGGGGGATGAGGAAAGAAAGTGAAACAGCAATACTCCACCAAAACCCCCACTGAGCAAGAACTAACCCAGCGTGAAGAGTCCCACCGAAACCTGCTTTCGAGCTAGATGCTTTGCCATGGGCTAGCATGCAGCATGGGAAATTGCGCAGTGGTAAATTAACTCTGGATTTGAGAAGAGTTTAGATCCGCTTTCCCAAATAGCCATGCAGCCCGATTTTGCCATTAGTGCACTCAGGAGTAGAATGGTTACCACTCTTCCTCTGACGGTGACCTCCCAGCATGTGTCTAAGTAATAGCCAGAAAACGTACTTAATGCCCCAAATAGCAGGAGGGCATTCAGCATGCAATCACCTTTATGTTCACTACTTTCTGGTTGCCCATAGACACACCAGCCTGCCCCACTGGGCTATCCCAGGATGTACCATGTCACAGCCACTGCATGGCTCCTTAGCAGCTCAGAGGTTGAAGAAACATTTCCCGGTTTTACAGTATACCTCCACATCTTTGGGCTGCCCGCATTCCCCAGCAGGGTTTCCTGGGAGCTCTGCTGGCCTGCTATGATGCATGCTAAGGTGTCTCAGTGCACTGCTTTGGTGCCAGCTGTTTCAGGTGCCCCAAAGGTCTGTTCTCAATGCCCCTGTGCCCTGCTACTGTTGTGGGAACTCTGACCATTGCCATGCGGTTACAAAACCCACCTTCTCAACAGGTGTCCCTCCCTTCCATCGAACTTCACTCCTGTCTGAAAAGACCCTCTAGAAACCTGAAGTTATGATGTGTTCATCACCATCAGCCCCCTTTAGTAGTCTCCTGTGTTGCCGCTGCTGGAAGGCTATCAGAAAGCACCAATGCAGAGGCTAACAAAACGGTTCACGTTATCAATGACCAGATCGTGTGCCCCGAGCATAGACAGAAGAGCTGATCCTGCAGCAACAGCAACGGGAGTGATACTAGTCCCACAAGTAAGGGCTGCGGGATCGACCCCTCTGTGTTTGAACTCTGAGAACTTCCTTTCCAGGATATGGGATTTTTACAGTGGGGCACGTTTGGTGCCTAACCTTCTTGCCAGTCCCTTTACAGAGAGACCCCTGTGTGAGGGACTAAAGGCAGGAGAGCTAAGAGCACAGATGCTAAACAAAATGACTTGTCCCTCGTTTGAGAGCAGAATAGATGTATGGGAAAGAAACCCTGCAATGAGCCAACTTAATCCACCCCTGAAATCTGCCAGGCAGGTTGTGCCAGGTCAAACACACCCGTTACTAGCAGTAATATCCTGTCTGTTTCTGAATGGGTAAGGATGAAACCAGGATCTTCTCGTTTTCCATCTAAGTACGCTAGCGATTGGTAGCAGTTTGGGATAAAGCACAGACGCTGTTTGGGTAAAGTGTGGATGTTTAGCAGTTATCTAGGGGGATTTGGAAGGTGAACTTGAATCATGTGGGTTGTTGCTTGTTGCCCTTAGTGTGGTGGGACAGGTCAGGCTCTGTGTCTGTATCTGGAGCTGTGTACTTACCGATGTATTAACCTCTCGTTCCCTCCGCCTCTCTTCCAGGGATAATTCAAGCTTTCGAAACACCAAAATCACATTGTGAGAACAAGGCCGGCGGTAAATTCCTCTCTTGGTGTGAACCCCCTGAGAGGCCTCCATCCGTGCCCTGCCATTTCTGGAGGGCCGCGCAGGCTGGATTGACCGCACCACCCTTTTGCACTCAACCCCGGAGGAAGGATGTCATTCAAAGCCCTTCTGTGTCGGTGACTAAGGAGAGGCTGACTTCGTCACACAAAACTCTTTTCAAGGGCAGGGTAGGAGGCCGACTTTTCAGTTAGCAGGGTGCCCTCTCAGGGCCTCCTTCAGCACTTTCATTGCTCTTTCCATACCCTGTGTAGAGGATATTGTGATTCCCATGCTCTTGTGCTGAGGGGTACCAGTATTAATGAATCTCTGTGGCCAGGAGAGATGACCCATTGGTTTGCAAATGCCCCCTTTCAGCTCTGCCAATAAATTATTGGGTCTCTGTTTCTTTCAATCTCTCTGGCTTGGTTTGTTTCAGAATAGCTGGGGTGGCGATTGTCTAGCTTGGCATCTCCTTCTCTGCCCTTTCACCCCAGAGAGGTGGCCAGCCTGCCCTCTTCCCCTTCCCCATCAGCCACACAGGAACTGTCCTAACAAAGGGCCAGCTTTGCAATCTGCTCCTCTGGAGTGTGGAGCACAGCCCTGCGTAACCCCACAGGATTCATTGCAGTCACTGCAGCCTGAAGCGTTTGCCTGTAAAAATACAGGCTCTGTACCCTAGATTGGTGAATTATAAAAATGCCTGGGATGGGTCTAGGTTCCTGCCACCCAGTCAGGCTCCTGCAAGCGCTGCTGCCTGTGCCACCATCAACCATGTCCATTAGCTGTCCCTTAAATTAGGGGAAAGAGGAGCTTCTGAGGCCTTAATGGCCTTGACTTCAGTTGTCTGCAGGATATCCTAGGTGGAAAGATCAAATGTGGTGACAGCTACCGTGGGGATGAGATTGGGGAAGAGCACCATCTCCTCGCAGCCAGTGAGGATGGGCTGGAGGAGCAGCAGCTGAGTTCCTGCCCTGGCGCTGGGGGCAGCCCAGCCTGGAGCTGCCTTCCAGCGTTAGCCGGTGGCTTTGCTGAGAGCCGGCCAGCAGGACCTGTGGAGAAGACTCTTCGGGGACCTGGGGCTGGGAATGACACAGCTGCCACCCTGGCTTTCGGCCAGTGTTGCTCTCGCTCACCTGGGAGTGCACCCTCAGACTCCACAGCCACGAAGGGAGTGGATTATTTCCTCTGTTTAGTGCTGCATCCAAACCCAGTTCTGCTCCAGCCTTTTCCCCTCCTCGAGCCCACAGACTAACTAGCAAAAACTTTGCTGTTCCCTGGTCAGCCTGAATTTGAGCCTCAGTCAAAGTGGAGGAAAGGACTTTGTTAGCCAGTCTCTTTTGCACAGTGTCCCCAAGACCTGGGATTGAGCAGTCGAGGCAGACGGTTGCTGGGTTTTCCTTGCTGACTGCAGAGAACTTCAGCCTCTTGACCCTCAGTTAGTCTCAGAACCGTGACATCTAGAGCGGGGGGTGTAGAAAATCTGCTCTTCCTTCTGGAATCACTTACCATCACCCCAGGCTCTGGGAGAGTCACGCCTGGAATTCCTGACAGCACACGGGAGCCAGGGGGTGGGAGAATAAAAAATAGCTGCTGTTGATCTTCCCCTGCACAGGGTGCCTGGATTGGCAGGGAAGAGTAGACCTGAAATCCCCAGCCATTGGCTTCCTGTAGGTGGGAACAGGGGACAGAGAGCCCGTCTCTAGCTGTGCTTTGTGGGACCCCTAGCCCCCTTTCATCACCTGCTGCTTGTTTCCCCACCACCCATAGCTAGGGCAGCTCTTAAACAACGGCTCCAATCCAGATGCAGCTTTGGTTGCCCAGGTAGCAAACCATCGCTGCAGCACTTAAAATGCTCCTTTTTCAATAATACTCCGTCCTGCTGCCTTCGAGATTTGTAAAGGGGATTTATTCTCTGTCGTAATGAGATACTCACTGCAGGCGCCTTTGAGCCACGTTGTGTTAAGCTTTCTGCAGATGACAGCACTTAAGGTTTTAGTCCCGTTTCTAGTCCCAGCTGTGCGCAGAGCCCAGCGATGCTATTCTGTGTGTTTTCAGACTTTTCCCTTCGGACGCACGCCATGGAAGGCAGTACCCAGGAGCGGGCTTGCTGTGACCTCTGCCAGGGCAGCAGTCGTGCTGGTTAACGTGAGCCGTCCTATGGAACTGCCGTTCTGCTGCTTTCCTTCCACAGTCTCTGCTCCTGTTTCCATTCAAAACATCGGTCCCTCTTGCTCTGATCATTAGGTGGAGATTAGTTTGCCCTGTGGTTTGGTCTATGGAGCTCAGAACGAAGCAGTCATGGGGGCTAAAGGGAGAGTGTGGGGGCGGGGCACAGAGATGTCTGTGTTGTGGTGGCTGGTATAAGGGACATGGTGAGAATCAAGTTTCAACAAGGCTGGTCTTTTGTAGCCTGTTTTGCTGCACTAATAAAATCTTGCAAGAACAAGAGTGTGGACCGTTTTCATGGAGGGCGGGGAAAGGGCTTGTCTCATCCCTTAAGAGTCTCTACTTCCAGCTTTCAAATCCAGGCCCAGCAGAAGACAGTAGCAGCCTCCTCGGCCCCGGAGGGTCTGTTTAGCCCCGCTTCTTACTGAGAGCAGGGGACCATGTGGCCATGCAGGGCGCTGCCTGGCCCCTTGGGTCTCTGCTGTTTTACCAGCCAGCAGTGAGCACTGAAAATAGCGTCCTCGGGGGGAGGAGAAGCACCTTAGGCCTCTTGCATGTGAGCCTGTGCTACCCCCCCCGCCTGCCCCCTAAATGCTTCATTGTGACATTTGTCGATCCCACCGGGCGCTGCAGTCAGCTCTGCTGGGTCAGGACGGGCCCAGGCAGGACTTGCTCCCTGCCATCTCAGAACTGACTCAGGTCCAGCCCTCTGTGCGGGCCAGAAGAGATCTGAGCACCCACCCCTCCCACTGCCTTTAGCTGGAGGGGAAGTGCTGTGCCCTCCTGAAAATCAGGGCCAGGGTCTCTCAGCTTCCTCAAGGAATAAGGCAACATCTGTCTGTGTCTGTCTCCCACTCTCACTCGATCTACAGTGCATGGGAGCTCCGAGTGCTCCATGCCTCTGAAACGCAGGCCCAAGGTAGGGCAGGCTGGACCCCCAAAGGCTGGGCTGAGAGAGCGATGGCCTTGCTGCAGAGCTGGGGTGCTGGGTTGGATTGAAATATTAAGATACCTAGATTATTATGGTACCAAGCCCAGCAGCATTAGAGAGACCACTGAAGCAGGACCTCTGTCAGCCACCAAGCTCTCCCTGCCCCCTTCATCAGGCCAGGCGTGGCCCCTGAACCCTCTCCAAAAGCTCTGGCACTGATGGTGTTCCCGGTGTACTGGGAAGGGCACCAAATTGGGGCTGGCTTAGACCTGCGGTGTCTGTGCCAGCTCTGAGCACTAGCCAACCCCCCTTTATGGAAAGTGTTTTGCCAAAGCTGGATGAGGGAGATGGCAGCCGTGGGGCTGTTGTGAGAGCATCAGAGCGGCGGTCACAAAGCAGCGTACACCTAAACCACCCACCAGGAGCTGCACAGTGTGAGCTGACGGGTCAAGCGTGGTCTGTAGTCTTGGCAGGTCGGGCACCTATAAATAGACTGGATAAGCCACATGCCTTGAAAAGGCGCCAACTGGTACAAAATGTTGCCACATGCCTCCCTAGCAAAACAATTGGCTGTGAATGCATCGTGCCAGTGCACCGTCCTCAGCCCTGGCTCCCCAGTGAATACACAAGCCAGCTGCAGGTCTCTAGCTCTGCATACAGGCCCATTGGCATAGCCCTGGCTCCATGAGAGCCTATGTTCCTTCTGCCCCCGTGACGTCCCACAGCACTTCTCAACCCAGCAAGTCAATTCTCCCATAGATTCGAGGGAGTTATTTCTAAACACTTGGGAGGCATCCATATCCCAAGAGGGCATCTCTACAAGGACCAGCCAGCAAGTGGCCAGAGCTGCTGGCAGAGCATCAGGTTGGGTTTTCAAAACTATGTTTCATCTGTCGGAGAGTAGCCAGCATGATGGCCCACAGACGAACCAGGCTTTCCAGTCAGCTAATGCAGGGAGCCTTGCCATGATGAAACCTGTTCTGTGCTGCGTTTGATCAGTCGCTGATAGCTAACCAGAGCCTGGGGGAGAAAATGCTGCCCAAGCATTGCAGGAGAAATGCTGTGTCTCCTACCAGCAGAGAAGGGGCATCAATCCAAGCTGCCCCAAGGGGGTTGTCTGTTCCCACTGGGATGGGAATAGGCCAAAAATGAGCCATCAAAGTCACAGGCAGAGACAGGGTCTGAGGATTTCAGGTAACGATACTGAATGCTGGCCACTCCTGCTCATGTGCGATAGCTGAATAAGCGTGATCCCCACTGTATAAGCTTGGGGTGAAGTGATTCTCCAAAGCTCATGGGAGAGGGAGAATGAGAACCCAGAAGTTCTTGTTTCCCAGGTCCACAAGGGCACCTGATGCTTTACGGAGACAGGTTATCCTAGAATGTCACGGAGTCCCCGGGCGATGCTCTGGAACTGCTCCCCACTAAGCCAGTCAGGACTTTGGGGAGCTTCCTCTCCCTTGGAGCAGACTTGTTCAGGGCAAGAAGCTCACATGTCTTCACCTCCTGGGTCTCTCCTTGGAGCATTCAGCATCCTCTGCCCCTGTCCGTGCGCTTCCCACAGTGAGCCCACCCAGGCGGGATCCTGGAAGCCACAGGTCTGCACCCCCACTTTGCAGTCAGAGCGTGACTCTAGCCAGCAAACAGAGGTTTATTCGATGACAGGAACAGGGTCTAAAACAGAGCTTGTAGATACAGCGAACCAGACCCCTCGGCCGGGTCCATTCTGGGGCAGTAGCCAGACCCCTAGGTCTGCCTTCATCCTCGTCCCACAAGCTCCAAACTAACTCCCCCTCCAGCCCCTCTCTCTGCTCAGCTCCTTCCCGGGCCAGGAGGTCACCTGATCCCTTTGTCTCCAACACCTTCATTGGCCCCTTGCAGAGGAGGGGCCCAGGCCATCAGTTGCTAGGAGACAGAGTGCCAGGCATTTAGGTGCACGGGCCCTTCCTCTGCAGCAATCACACCACCCTTATCCCACCACCTAGATACTTAAGAACTGCCTAGAGGACACTAAAGCACCAACACGTATTCAGAGCAAACATTAGAACAGTCCCAGTTCATCACATCGAAAAACCATGTGTCTCCATTTATTAATGGAAACTTAATTCACCTCCACTGAAACCACCAGCCCTGACACAACAAACCAGCAACTTCTGTTACGAGAGCCATGAGCTGCCTTTTTATAAGCCTGGTAACTTTCCCATAATTCCTTCTTAAAGGGAAATCATCATTTCCTCTCAGCTGACCGGGGGAAAAAGCCGTTTTTGATGCATCTGCGTCATATGGGGCAGGGGACAGAAGCGCAGGCGCCTCACCCAGCGAGTGAAGGGCCTGGGGCCACAACATCACCGGGGTTAGGGGAATCGTGGTAACACAGCAGGGGCGGGCTCCTTTGAAGCATTAGCCTTAAAACTACTGCTGGTTTGCACTCTGCTTTGGGAGCTGACTGGAGCAGGTTGCTACAGGCCAGCCCTGCATTCGCCTGGGGAGTCAGTCACCCCTCTCACAGGGGATTAGGAGCCAAGACTCCTGGCTTAGCCACTGACTAGAGCTGGGACGTGAGCCTATTTACCCCTCTGTAAAATAGGGCTGATGCTGAGTCCGGCTTGGTTAGGGGTCTGAGGTCCCTCTGAGAACACGTGTCCTGGTTTTAGAAGCCTTGGGCTAATCTCTCCCCTGCACATATGGGGTTCGGTGTGAGCTGCACCCCCCGCCCCCACACTTTTGCACCCAAGTGCTGCAGCAGGGTCTGTGCTAGAAGCTACGCACCCTGATAAGGAAAAGATGCGTGGGGCGAGGCTGGCTGGGCAGGAGCTGGTCAGTTGGGAAATCTGCCTCCAGAGGTAACCCCTTACAGGTCCGTGGCACTGGAATACACCCCACCCACCCCCCCGTCGCTTGGCCTATGCCTGTGGGAACCTGCCATCAGCTAGTGGCCAAGCAGGGCTCAGGAATGGTCAGTGAGCTGGTTCAGGTCTTCGTCTGCACTGGAGAGCTAGTTCATTCACTGACCCGTACCAGCGAAGTGCGCACAGGGCTCGTCTCTGTTACCCTGCGGTCCTGGCCCTGTTACCAGCGACCTCGTTACACCAGTCGCTCGCTCGTCCTGCTGCTCCCATTTGTTGCATCTGGTCCTGCGTTTAGTCGGCTGCCCTTCGAGGTGGGGACAGTGGGTTCGGAGGTGTCTGTACAGCTTCCAGCACCACACAGCCCTGATTCTGAACTGGGCCGCTGATCCCTGGAACAATTCCCCACAGAGCTCCTGGGGTGGTTTGCCACCAAACCCTCCCCCTTCCAGGCGCACCCGCCCAGCCGTCAGCAGCCCAAAGGGGACCTCCCATTCCTCGATTTACCAGGGAACCTCACGTCCACCAGGATCTGATTTGATGGTTTAATTGCCTTCCTGTGTCAATTACTCAGCGCAATCTGGGAGGGCCATGGCAAGAATGGGTTATGGCGTCCAGTAGCTTCTGGCCCTGGGCGCGGCATACTCATTTCCCGTGTCTGAATGCTTTGCCTCAGTCCGCTCCCCCAGCCTGTGTTGGGTTTGAATCATTCACTGGCTCCATCTCCTGCCTGCCCTTGTGACGCTGGGGCTGTCGAGGATTCCCAGCGCCACGTACCGTAAAGCTCAGGTGTGAAAAGTGCGCGTGGGGTCCGCAATGGGCCCAGTCAGTGCTGGATTTTACAGTTACCCGGGAGAGGTAAGGTTGCCTAGTGGTTGGGGCTCTAGCTTAGCACTTGGGAGACCTGGCTTCAATTCCCTGCTCTGCCACTGACTTCCTGTGTGACCTTGGGCATCTCCCTTAGCTTCCCCACTGTACAATGGGGATACCTGCCCTGCGTCCGAGGGGTGTTGCATTGAGGATTGGGAGGGGCTCAGACACACTGGTGGTGGGGCCAGTGCGCGCCTAAGATAGACAGAAAGTACGTCAGGCTCCAGGTTCTCCAGTGAAAGCAGTGTGTGCGAAGCCAGGCACCGAGCGCCATCCCAGCCACCAAAGCAGATCAGTGTCCGCGAGGCAGCAGCAGCCTGTGCCTCGCTGTTGGGATTTCCGTGACTCCAGGGGAAGCTGCTGGACTAGTCCCAGTGTCTCTGGCATGGCAGGGCTCCCAGCAGGCCTCTTCTTGGCCTGCTCAGCTCATCTCGAAGAACATGAAGTTCTGGGAAACAGTGAGAAGAGGTTACAAACAGTGTGTGGGGGGGTTAATCCCTGCATTCCACACAAAGATTGAGGGGGCATCCCATGCACCTGACTTTACCACTCCTCTGAGTGGGGGATGGGGAAATATGATAGGGGCACGAACCCAAGAGCTCTGCCAGCCCAGTGCCCAGTGGGCACCTAGTGGAGCGGATTGCAGTTACCCTCCTCTGCAGTACAGGGGGCCGTGGGAGACTGGTCCCAGCCTGCTGGGCTCTGCCTTGATCCAAGCAATCACCACCTGGGCCGGGGGGAGTGAGGAATGTTTAAGCTCCATGACTGTCACGGGCTCTGTGGCCAGCGCCGCGGCTCCACCAGACACAACCAGCCACATCCTATGCCAGGGTTCACTGGCTCCCCTAGTTGGGGATCTGACAGAGACGTTATCGGCAAAGCCTGGAGTGAGACCGGTCAGCTCAGGCTGCTCTCTGGCGGGGGGCGTAACGCTGCCACGATGCATCGCCCAGCCCGCTAAGCGGGCAGAATCCATGTGTCCATGGATTTCACTGCCCCCTACTGGCTGGCCTGGCTGACCGGTTGTGCGGTGAACATGTCGCCATCTGGTGGCGGCTGGCTGCAAGACGCGAAAGCCCTGATGCGGCTCCACAGGCGGGAGCGTCCCCCTGGATTACGGCTAATGACAAAACACAGTGATGCTGCTGCCTGACGCGCTGTGGGTGTGCAGCGCCCTGCACGGACCGGGCCGGAGACGGTACGCATTGTGGAGCTGGGGCCAGTCAAAGTGAGGTGGCTAAGGACATCACGAGACATGACAGCTGATGGGGGAGAGGAGGAATGGCGAGGAAAAGGCAACGCGAATCCTGCCTGTGCAGTCATCCCCTCCTCAGTGCCCGCGCAGGTGTGTGGGCTGTGGGGAGGATAGTGCAGAGGAGGGCTGGCGGGGGGAGGTGGCTGCTTTGTCTTGGGTCTAGTGTAACCAGGCGCTGGAGGGGAACTGAGGCACTGAGCTGGCGGGTGCGGGGCAGTGAGTTTAGGTAAAACCATGCCAGGCCGGGCAGCAGCCAGGAGAGCTCACTCAGGCCCCCTCAACAGAGCTGTTTGCTAAGGGGCAAGCTGAACCTGGGCGCCCTGCTGCCAGGGGTGGCTGGCAAGGCCCCTTTGCTCCTGACCCCTCCGGTTGTTCGCCGAGGTAGGGCTGGAAGGTTCAGTGTCCCTGCCCCAGAGCTCTGGCCCACGCGAGCTGCTGGCAGGGTAGCCAGCCCGTGAGTGCGAGCAGGGGGCAGAGGGCACGGAGTGGAGGGCTGGCACATGAGCAGGCGGGGAGGGTTCGGCTGCTGGCACTTACCAGGAGGAAGGCTGCTGCCAGCAGGAGAGCAGTGTCCTCGGCCCCTAGGTTTGCTGAAACTGACAGAGAGATGGTGGGAGAGTACGTTGCCCACAGCTCAGCTATGGGTACAAGGGGCAATGCCAGTGCCCTCCCGGCCCCAGAACAACCCCACTGCTTGGGTTTGGGGGCCCCTCTCCCGCATGGGATGTTCTGCTGCCTCAGGGGGTGAGCGGCCCGTCTGCATCCTCTCCAGCCAGGTGCTGCTCCTCTCCCTGGCAAGGGCATTGGGGAGGAGAGCCTCTGCTCTCTGGGTGGCCTAGACACAGCCGAGCTCTTCGCCACCACCCTGGGGCTCTCCCTGCAGCTCACTCTCTGGGTGAGGCCAGTTCCCTCGTCCTTGCTGGAGCTCCGGTGCTTTGGGGGAGATGCTGAAGAAGGAGCAGCCTCTGCTAGGGAGGGGAAGAAATTAAACCAGTGCCCATCTCCCTGGTGACTGTCCCGGGCAAGGCCTGCTTGGAGGGTAACATGCACCAGGTACCTTCTTTAGTGACAGCAGCGGAATTTGTCCTGCTAAGGGCGCTGTGGAGAGCATGGCCAGCGCTGAACCCCGCTGGCAGCGTGTGGTCACCGTGGCGTGCCCCGAGAGCCTGGCCAGCCTGCCCATCCCAGAGGCAGGCAGTGCTGGGGGGCTCTCCCTGGCAGCCTGGCCACCCTGCGCTTCCCACTTACTGTCCACCCCAAAGAACTCATGGTCCGTGTTCCGGTCTTCATTGAAACCCGGCCACCTCTTCCAGATCACTGCCACAGGGCTGCCGGCACGGGAGGTGACCTGGGCGGGTGGACAAGGACGAGCAACTCAGTGTCAAGGTTGTGCTAGCAATGGGCTGGGACTGTGGATGTCCCCCATGGGGGTTCTACCCAGGCCCCAGCTTAGCATCGTCCCTAGACAACATAAGAACAGAAGTGCTGCCTGTGGCCTATCTTACCCAGTGTCCTGTCTGCGTGTGTTGGGGGGTGTGTGTGTGTGTTCTGAACAGGGCAGTTATGGAGTGATCCACCCCGTCTTCCACTCCTGGCTTCTGGCAGTCAGAGGTTTAGGGTCACCTTGAACGTGGGGTTGTGTCCTGACCATCTTGGCTACTAACCATCGACGGACATGAACTCCTCCAGTTCTTTTTTGAACCTAGTTATGCTTTTCACCTTCACAACATCCCCTGGCAAGGAGTTCCACAGGCTAATTGTGCATTGTGTGAAATGCTTCCTTTAGTTTGTTTGAAACCCGCTGCCTGTTAATTTCATTGGTGACCCCTAGTTCTTGTGTTGTGGGAAGGAATAGATAACTCTTCCCTAGTCACTTTTCCCATGCCAGTCGTGATTTTATAGACCTTTGTCATATCTCCCATTTGTCGTCTCCTTTCTAAGCTGAATGGGCCCCGTCTTTTTAATCTCTCTTTGCATGGTGTGACGAAGTGGGAATGTTCTTGCTGTGTTATGTGAATGCTGAGTGGTTGCAGGGGAGTTGTGCTGGGATGTCCTGCCTTGGGGAAAGGAAGATACCTGAGCGTGTAACCTGAGAACCCAGGAGTGGGGTTGAAGGCCAGGTAACAGCTCTGCCCAGGAAACTGGACAAAGGAAAAGGGCTGGGGGAGGAGCTGTGGGGAGGCTGAGTGAGAAGCTGGAGGGAATTTCAGTTTGAAGCTGGCTGGGAAATGGAGAGGGGAGCCCCGACAGGGCTTGGGCTTCCCAATGGGGCTGTGGCCTCCCCGGGGGCCCCAGATGGACCCAACTAAAGGGGGTCCTGTTCTCTGTACCTACAAGCTCTGTTTTAGACCCTGTTCCTGTCATCTAAATGAACCTCTGTTTTACTGGCTGGCTGAGAGTCACATCTGACTGCAAAGTGGGCGTGCAAGACCCTGTGGCTTCCCCAGGACCCTGCCTGGGCAGACTCGCTGTGGGAAGCGCACAGAGGGGCAGAGGATGCTGAATGCTCCAAGGAGAGACCCAGGAGGTGAAGACGTGTGAGCTTCTTGCCCTGCAGAGAGTCTGCTCCAAGGGAGAGGAGGCTCCCCAAAGTCCTGCCTGGCTTTGTGGGGAGCAGTTCCAGAGCATCGCCCAGGAACTCCGTGACACATGGAGGCTGTTTCATACCCTTGACCATCTCCGTTGCCCTTCTGTGAACCTTCTCCAGTCCCGCTGCATCCTTGCTGAGATGGGCTGACCAGGGCTGGACACAATATTCAGTCTGGGTGCTTGTGGACTTTACACCGATTACTTCAGGCGTGTTCCTTCCTGCCCACGTCACCCACACTGTGGAGCCCTCCTGGCAAGGAGTGCAGCTGCCAGCTTCGGGGTAGAGGATGTATAAGAAGCCCGTGTTGCTGTCTAGAGAGCGTCGACAATCCAGTGGAAACCAGAAAGTCCCACCCCAAAATGTCTGTGTTTGGTGGGAGCCCCAGGGAGAAGCGCTGCCCTGTTCCACCTGCCCCCCTTACCTGGAACTCCTGGTTGGAGGAGCAGCGGCTGGCTGCGCAGGAGCCTCGGATCCTCATGGTGGCTGCACCGTGGGGGTCACGCAGGTCCCAGCGATGGGCAAGGATGCCCCACCTAGACACAGAGCATGGCGTGTGGTACAGCCAGGCTGTGGGCAGGGCAGAGAGCCCTGTGCCAGCCAGAGGGGCGGCTGGAGCCCCCGGGCTGCACTGGGCATGGGGCAGGGTCTGATCACTGGTCCATCCACCCCCCCCCCACAGCCTAATGCCCACCAGTGGCCAAACCCTGGTACCTCAGGAGGCAGGGGGGCGCTGCCCCCAGTTCACCCACACTGCCCCCACCAGCCACTCGTCCGTGTGGGGCCTGGCTCCTCTCCGCGCTGAGGAGCAATCCCTTCCTGAGCCCTGGTGCCCGAGCCCACGGTGCCCTCACCTCTGCCGCACGCTGCCCACGAGCTGGTCACCGACGGTGAACACCCGCATCTCCGTCCGGCAGCAGCCCAGGCAGCTGGCACCCGCCCCGAAGGGCCGTCGGAGCCACAGGACGTCCTGGCCTTGCGGGTCCCGGAGGTGGATGTGGCAGGAGCGGGCAGGGCCACACAGATGCAGGCACAAGCGGCTGGTTTCTGAGGTGGGCACAGAGAACAGTGCAGACCTGGTGGCCATCACACATGGGGGAGACTGTGCCCCAATGCTGGGGCAGGGGGCTGTGTTAGGGGCCTGCACCCCGATGCCGGGGGGGGCAGGAGCTGTGCTGGGGCCCTGTGCCCTGATGCCGGGGGAGGGGGCTGTGCTGGGGGCCTGTGCCCCGATGCTGGGGCAGGGGGCTGTGCTAGGGGCCTGCGCCCTGATGCCGGAGGAGGGGCTGTGCTGGGGCCCTGTGCCCTGATGCCAGGGGGCAGGAGCTGTGCTGGGGGCCTGTGCTCTGATGCTGGGGGGCAGGAGCTATGCTGGGTGCCTATGCCCCGATGCTGAGGGGAGGGGGCTGCGCTGGGGGCCTGTGCCCCGATGCTGAGGGGAGGGGGCTGTGCTAGGGGTCTGTGCCCCGATGCCGGGGGAGAGGGCTGCGCTGGGGGCCTGCGCCCCGATGCCAGGGGAGGGGGCTGCATTGAGGGCCTGCGCCCTGATCTGGGGCACGGGGGCTGCGCTGGGGGTCTGTGCCTCGATGCTGGAGGAGGGGGCTGTGCTATGGCCTGCGCCCCGATGCCAGGGGAGGGGGTTGTGCTAGGGGCCTGCCCCCCTCTGCACTGGGGGGCTGTGCTGCTCCCCACCCTGAGCCAAGGCAGAGCCATGGGGGATGGGAATGGAGGGGCCGTGGCCCGTGAGCTGTGAGCAGGCTCTCTGGCTCTGGCGCTGTGGGAGGGGGTTGCGGGGGGGGACACATCCTGCTGGGGGATGGGCTCTGCCCTCTCCATGGCTTCCTATCCAGACCCTTTCCCCCCATTCGGGAGATTTCAATGCCTCTCCCCCCATGGCTAGTGACGGTGAGGGGGTGAATGGGCCAGAGGGGGGGCACCAGTTACCTTCGATAGCTACCAGCAGCCCCTTTGCTGGCGCGGTGCCCACCACGTACGTTCTCCCTGGGTCCCCAGCGAGCCCTGCAAGAGTCACAGCGACAGCCTCTGAGCCGTGCCCCCTCCGCCCCCTCTGCCCACCCCGTCCTACTCAGGCCAGGCTGGGTGGGCAGGAAATGTCGCTAGCCAGCGTCGCGCCTTTAGCTTCCTCATGCAGGGCCGGCACGTAGCACCCCTGGGACCGGGCCGGGAAGTGTTCATGGCCTGGGGCTGGTGGGCCCATCACACGCTGGCCAGCTGGGGGAAACAGTCTAAGTACCAGAGATCCCACAAAGTGCCCAGCCCGGGGATAGGTCTGACATTCAGCCTGCGCAGCACAGGGGATAGGCCCATGACAGGAGGCAGCCTCCTGGCGCATCCTCTACCAAACCAACCCCCCCCATTGTCTCCCGTTGGCCACGCTGCTCCTCTCTTCCTGCTCCTCAGCGCTGCAGGGTCGGGTGGGACTGTCACTGCACTGGGCCATGCTGATTTGGGGCCATCTGCAACCCCCGAGACAAGTGCAGGGCTGCCCAAAGGCTTCAGGGGGCCTGGGGCAAAGCAATTTCGGGGGCCCCTTCCATAAAAAAAGTTGCAATACTATAGAATACTATATTCTGATGGGGGCCTCTGTGGGGCCCGGGGCCTGGAGCAATTTGCCCCACTTCCCCCCCTCCCCCAGGCAGTCCTGGACAAGCAGGTCAGAGCTGAGATTGGGGGGCGCTCCTCCCCTCTGAGATGGCCCCAGCGCACTTGGGGGCCTGTCCCTTTTGGCTCCCGGGCCTGGCTGGTGCTGGCGTTTGTGATCTGGGTGCCTGGCTCGGCGTGAACCCCCCAGACACTGCCAGGGGGCACCAGCTTCCGCTCCCTACTGCCGGGCGGATCTGAAGAGAGGAGCTGGGCTCCCCGCGGCCAATCCCATAAGCCATGCGCCTCCTTCCCTGACTGGGTCCTGGGATTGCGGCAGGGCTCTCGTAAGGAGATGGGGGGTGAGTGCTGCGAGGGCCACCCTCGGGGAGCCGAGGCCAGCAGATTGGGCCTTACCGCGGAGCCCAGCTCGGGCGGTGATGCGCAGCTGGGAGGCGCCGGCCAGCACCTGCAGCCCGAGCGGGGGAATGTCGTCGTCCTCCTGAACCCGCTGCAAGCTCTGCTCCGGGATCTGTCTGCGGGCTCTCCTGCCCCACCAGCCCAGCCGCAGCAGAGGTGACTCGGTGGCTTCCTCCCCAGCACTCTCATCCCGCTCGCTTCCCCGCCCTCTCCAGCCCTTGAGTTGATGGCCAAGGTCCTCGGCACTTGAAGGGGCATCGGCTCCAACTTGCCAAGCTGGCTCCAGGCTCCTCTGGCTGCTCCCAAAGGCCGGCTCTTGAGCCTGGTTAGCCCGGCTTGTGCCTTCCCAGCTGGGGGATGTCCCCCTGGCCTGGCGGCCTGGAGACCCGTCCTCCTTCCTCAAGGACCTCACCAGCGCTTGGATGTGCCTCTCCCGTGTCAGGTGCCCAAAGGGAGATGGCTGGGAGCTGAGCGCGGCCATCCCGAGGGGCCGAGAGCTGAGGGCAGGCCCCGGGCGGTAGGAGCTCGGTGTTTGGAGGGCACCTGCTCTGCAAACTCCCTGGCCCCTCTGCAGCTGTGCCGCCAGTCCCCTCCAGCAGCGCAGCCCCCACCAGAGCCCCCCTGTCCCTCCCACCCGCCGGCGTTGCCATCCCAACCAGCCGGATCTCCCCCATTGTGCGGGCAGAGCTCTGGCTCCGAGGGGTCAGCGAAGGGCAGGAGAGAACAGCAGCTTTCCTGGGAGGAGGGGCCCGTCGGGCAGGGGGAGGTGGGAGGATGTTAATTAGGGCAGCAGGGGAGACCTGGCAGAGTGACACTACAGCTAGAGGCCAGGCCAGTGCCCAGGGCTGCCCACTGGTGCCATGTGAGCCAGGCCAAGCCAGGGTGCTGCCAGGTCTACGGGGGCAGGAGAAAACGGGATCGCTTGCGAATCTGCGTCGACCTATCCAATGGGGCCTGTTGAATCCTCAGCCCAGATCCTGGCCGCGCTGGGCTCCCCTTGCCCTGTGGGACTCCCTGCCACAGAAAAGGGCCAACATCCTTGGGCTGCTGACTCTGGCACAGCTGCTGGCCAGCCACATTGCTAGGGCACCCCACAGTCCCCCCATGGTAACAGCTTCCAGCTGCTGCTGCCGGGGGCAATCCAACCCAGCCAGCTCCGGAGCCCACCTCTGGAACCCTCCCCCACGAGCGACTGTGTCTCCCTCACACGGCAGCGCCCACTGTGGAAAAGCAATCCTGCCCTTCCCCCCACGAACCCCATGTCGGACTCTGGCTTGTTCACAGCTGGGACGGGAGGATGAGTAAACAGCTGTTCTGCTTGCACGATGCTTTCCTTTCCTCCGGCGCTTTGGGGGCATCTCTCACTGCGGCTCTTTGGGTGGCTGCTTGTGGCCCCACAGGGAGGACAGCCGGCAGGGATTAGGGCTTTGAGGCTAAGGGCTGAAGAGTGAGCCAGAGCCCCTCTTGGTTCCTGAGATCTGCCCGCGGCCCCCCGAATGCAGCGCGTGAGAGGCGCGGCTGGAGCAGCCGAGGCCAAGGCGGCTTGGCGAGCACGTGCCAGGTGCCCCAGAGCCGGCTGGGAACCGCCTGGAGCAGCGGCTGGCAAGGGGGGAGTTTGCAAACGGACGTGTAGGATGCGTCTGGCTGGATCCAGAGGGGAGCCAGTCCTCCCAGCGCAGCTGTTACTGGGTGTGAATGGTCACGGTGGCCTCCTTCCCTTGCCGGTTGGCTGTGCATGGCAGAGGCGGAGCGGGCACGTGTGCCCACAGATCTGCAGCGTGCTCCGGGACTGACCCCAGGGCTCTCCCCACGCAGCGCAAACCACAACCCAGTGGGAGACGCCCCCCAAAGCACTGGAGGAAAGGACAGCGCCATGTCTGGGCCAGGCAAAGAGCGGGTTAATGGCCAATCGAGGGGGAAGGGGCTAGCCAGAGCTGCCCTGCAAAGTAGGAATTACTCCAGCTGAGCATATGCCAAACCACTAATGCCCCCTGGAATGCCAGAGCACCACCATCCCAGCTGGCGCCACAGGGACCGCAGCATGGCCGGCGAGCAGGTGCTCTGGGGCTGAGCTGCTCACTCTAAAGAACAGGAACCCCAAAGCTTGGGCGAGTGTGCCCACAGCAGTGACTGGCATCACTGGGCACTCATCAGCCTTGGGAGCAGCAGCGGGCAGCCTCCCCCACCCCATCTCCCTCTGCCCGGCCACTTCTGGGAAGTCATGGCCAGCTGGGCCAATGCCTCATGGTGCAGCAACTAGAGAAGGCCCCATCTCCCCTGCCCACCTGCTCCCCACCCCCAGCGCCCACCTGGCCTTTCCATGCTGCCAGCAAAGCAGTCCAGCAGCCGTTTGGAAACGCGGTGGTGTTTACTCCCACACCTGGCTCACATGAAACACACACGGCCGCCCGAGATCTCCCGCCAAGCCCACGCACGCCTGCCCCGCTCCCCTCGCTGGGCCGTTGCCACGTAGCTACCCAGGGGGCAGCCAGGCTCCTTGTCCCTTGGGGTGCCAGAGATGCCAGCTGCAGTGTTTGGGGGGGACCCAGATTCAGCCAGTGCCCTTCAGCTCACTTGCCCTTTATATGTAAACAAGATAAGCAAGAGGCGCAGTTTGGCTGCCATCTCTCCCCGTGGTCCGGGCCATCTTGGTCTGCGGCTCCCACGAGCATCCCTGGCTGAAGGGTCCAGCCGCAGGCTCCACCCTCCAGCAGCTTGGTGAGCCCCACCTGGGACACGGTGCCTTCGTGCATGGAGCCCAGGGCCCCCCCGCCGCCATGCAGGGAGGGCTCAGCCTCCCGCGGCAGAGCTGTGGGGAGAGGCTCTCGTGCAGCCATCCTGGGCTCTCCCACCCCAAGCAGGGCGCTACGGCAGGTAGTGCTTGGGGTCCCCAGGAAAGGGCGCTGCTGGCGCCTGGTTGAAATGGGCCATCAGGAAGATGCTGACCGTCCCCAGGACGAAGAGCGAGGCCATGACCAAGAAGCAGACGCGGTCGATGACTCTCCCCACCAGGATCCACTCCTCGTTCTCCTGCAGGGGGAGAGACACATGCTCACGGCCAAACCTGAGGTGGGCTCCTGCTGTCGCTGGGCCCATGTGCCCTGAGGCCTTTGGGTTTCGGCCCACAGGCAGCCACCACCGAACTCAATCAAAACTGCGCTCGCTTCCCCTGCGGCGAAACACAGCCCCTTCTCTCCTTCCTCCCCCCAGCCCCCATTTCCCTTTCCAGCTTGGTCTCATCTGCTTCTCCATACGCGAGTCCCTGAAGATTGGGCCCCTCAGTCCCCACTGCCCTGGGTTCCCCTGTGACGTTACTGACACAAACTGGGACCGTATCGATCATTTTTGCAACCAAGGTCCTATAGTGGCACCAAATGTTGTACAAAGGTTGTCGTGTGAGGAGTCTAGGGAAAGATTATGATTTGCTAACTATGAGTATGTGATCTGTGTGTGTATCATTTTGGTAGCTGAAGTTATGAGTATTGGCTCTGTACTGGTGTCTCAAGGTGTTTTGATTCTAAGTCGCCCTAGTGAAGCACTTGGTCAGCTTCTTGAGAAAGGAATTTGCAAGTTAAGTGCCCAGGCAAGAAACCCTTAACTGGCAATAGATCTTGGAAGACTCCAATCCACATAAGAAGTCTTCCTGGGGACGTTCAAGGTAGCGTGTGAGCAATGGCTGCCCCCTGTAAAGAACTGAGTCATTCATGGACATGTGGCTTGCCCCTGTGACTCCAGGCTCCATCTTGCTGCTGTGATCTTCCACAGGGCAGAGGATATAAAAGGCCCTAGAAACGCCTCTATTTTGTCTTCAATCCTGGCTGGTTTGATTTGCTTGGTGTGCACAGAAACCCCAGCCTTGGGCTGTAACTGCCCTGCTCCAAGCAATTTGTCCTGAATTGACTCTCTCAGTTGGGTCCCGCCAGAACCAGCCTCGTTACACCCACCTCCTGGTTAACGCTCTGCAGCGGCAGCACTCACGTTGTCGAAGTCGTTCTGTTCCCGCAGCGTCTTGGCAATGTGGTTACAGGCGTCCACGCAGGCCTGGATCTCGGGACCAGCCTGCACCAAGCTGTGACAGAGATCTTGGGTGCACCCGTTTTCCAGGCCTTTCCCTAGAGACGAGGAAGAGGAGGAGAGGAGATAGCACCAGGCAGCTGGCTGCCTTGAAGGCCAGCGCGGTGCCGGAAAGCCTCTGCCAGCTGTCTCTGTTACCCTCGGGCATCTCAAAGGCACCTGTTCCTTTGCAAAGCACGGCCGGCCAGGCCCCAGCCCTGCGGAGCAGGTCGAATGGCACACAGCGAATTCATGACTAGCTTTGTGCGCCAAAGCCTGGTGCATTCATGGCTGCTCTGGAGCATTTCACACGGTTTAGCACCAGGGATGGCACAGCTGGCTGGCACTGCTGGTAGTTCTCCTGTTTCCCAAAGCAGCTGGGCGTCCAATTAGGGAGCCGGAGCAGCGCCATGAGTCGGGTGCCCAATTGCACACCTCGTGGGAGGGAAGAGCTGAAGCCTGAATTTTGTTGGTGTCGATGAGTCTCCCAGACGGGCTGAGGGGGTAGGCTGGTGCCACTTGCCTCGCCCTGCTTGCCGCCCCCTGGTGGGCACAGGGATAGGTTTGCATGGGGACCAGATGCCGGAGCAATGGGGACTATTAACGCTCCTCTCCTCCGCAGTCCGGCTCCTGGCACTTGGTGTCCATGGTGACACCCTCACCCCCGGCAGCACCGCCCCCCACACCTCATTCCAGCCCTGGGGGACTGCTCTTAGGGGGTGGATTTGTTGCCGGTGCAAGGCCCAGGGGGTCACAGTCTGTGGGCTGGGGGTCTCAGGCTGCCCCGCCATGAGGTTCTCCCTGGCCCAGCGGAGCCGTCACTCACCGATCTTTTCCAGGACAGCCTTCATCAGCCCAGCCCTCTCCTTCTGCTTCTCAAAGACCAGTTCGGTCCGGGCCTTCCACAGCATGTACTCGTCAGCCTTCACCATCAGCCCCAGGGAGCTGCGGCGCCGCGCCAGCTGCAGGCGAGGGGCCATGTCACTGCGGCGCATGTGCATCCCCAGGAAGTGGGGCAGCCGCCGCAGGCAGATCTGGGGACAGAGCGAGGAGCCGGTAATGTCACGTTGGGGCAAGCCAGGGGAGCAAGCATTGTCACGCTTGGGGGGAGTGGGCTGGGGGATCCGGCGCTGTCACACTCGGGGCAGGGCAGGGGAGCTGGAGCCGTCACGCTCGGGGGGGAAGGGGCCATGGGGAACCAGCGCTGTCATGTTTAGAGGGGCTGGGGGAGCTGGTGCCATCACACTTGGAGGGAGGGGGCCATGGGGTGCTGGTGCTGTCATGCTTGGGGGGGCCAGGGGAGCTAGCGCCATCACGCTTGGGGGGAGGGGGCCATGGGGAGCTGGCTGTGTCATGCTTGGGGGGGCTGGGGGAGCCGTCACACTCGGCACAGGGGGGGCTCTGTCTGCTGGGGGGCTCATGGACCCTGAGTTTGGCCCTGGGGCCGTTCCATCGGGCGCAGTGCAGTTTCCCCTGACTGACGCAGGCGGGAGCGGAAGCAGCCTGGGCTCCATCTCCCCCACCTCCGCCGAGTGGGAGCTGCCAGAAGGGCGCTAATGCCCAGTGGTTCCTTGGCAGTTGGGGACCTGATTCCGGCCCTGCCCCCTATGCCCTCCTTTGGGGCTGTGCAAAGCGGTGTGGAGATGTGGTCGGATCCAGGCGGTGATCCCATAGCTGAGGTGCTGCCAGAGTAATGAGACACCTGGGCCAGGCCCTGCGCCCCCGTGGAGGAACGTGCCCCACGTGCTATGGGTCCGACCAGCTGGCCATTCTCTGGGGCTCTCAATCCCGGGAAATGAGTCGACGGCTCAGTGCACTTGCCTTTGCTCTCTGACCTTCCCCCACCCCCCGAAAGTCAGCGGGAGCTGCGCTTTCCTGAGGCAGCGATGCTTCCCGAAGCTGGCTCAGGGAGAGTCGGCTCTGGGAGGAGCAGGAGGCCGATCATGCGTATGTTAGGCGGGTCTCTGCCCAACCCATGCGGGATGGCGCGCCGGCCCCACCCGACCTACCTGCCGCACTTTCTGCGACATGGCGTGCGTGTTGGGTGTCCTCAGTGAGACGTTCAGCACGATGACGGCGTTCGCCACGATCACCACCGTCACCACCAGGAGAAAGGTCAGGTACCTGGAGGAGAGAAGGGGCCTCCGTCACTGGTCGCCAGGCCTGCTGACCCCAGCCCCACTTCATTAGCCACGTGGCCTGTGCCGGGGCATCTGCCGGCTTTTGGTGCGGTGCCCTAGCAGCAGGCATAGGGCAAAGCTGAGGGCCGGCTGGGATCCGGGAATGGGAACCACCTGGATCTCTCACTCCACAGCCCATATGTACGTAAGAGACAAAGGGAGCCCAGACCAGAACTTCCCAATGGTCCATCTAATCCACCTAGCAGCAGACATCTCCTCCGATAATGCCCTTGGCTGTGCAGGACTGCTGCATGGGTGATCTCCCGCTGAACTCCCTGCTGCAGGCTCACTTTCTGTTCAAACTGTGAAGGATGGTGCTTCTAGCTCCATCCTAGCCCCCGGAGCACTCTCGAGTCTGGCCATGCCATTTGCCTCGGCACCCTCTTGCAGCGGCGAGTTCCACAGATGAACCCTGGGCTGTGCAGCAAGGCATGTCCTGTGGGCCACTAGGAAGTTCTGTTAGTTCATCTCCTTGTTCTTGCATTGCAGGGCAGGGGAGCAATGAGCGGCCTGGCCACACATCCAAGGTTTGAGTTCCCAGTCCTCCAACCCCACCTATGATGGCTCTTAGTCTCTGGCCCTGCCCATTCCCACTGTGTCCCTTGGAGCAGGGACTCCTAGCCTCAGCTGGGATTGGGGGGAGAGGAGCCCAGTGGGTTTGGGAGCATCACTTACTTGCCAATGAGCGGCATGGCGTCGGAGGTCTCAGGCACCTTCTGTGCGATCAGGAAGAGGAAGACTGTCTGGGCCAGGAGGACGTTTATGGAGACTGTGCACTTCTGGCCGCCCGCTGCCGGGATGCAGAAAGCAAGAGATTAGCCTGGGTCTGCATCGAGATCCCCAAGCACTGGTGCCCTCTCCTGCACATTGGAGCCCGCGAGGAGCCTGCCTTCCTAGTGGTTAGAGCAGAGGGCTGGAAGCAAGGGTAGGAAAGAATTCTCTGCCGTTCCAGCCCAATATGCGTGAGCAAGCCACGCGCTCCCAGAGGGTCAAGGGGAGCCGGCCAACGCTCAGGAATAGGGGCTGGGGGTGCTGAGGGGGCAGAAATGGGACATAACTGGGTAGAGGAGGAGAGGAGTCAATCTTCATGTTTCAGCCCATTTCGGTTCAGATAACCGGGGCGTAAGGGTGACACCCTCCCCGGTGGCCTGTCACACCCGTGTGGGCATCGCACTGAGTCTGTTCCCTTCAGCTCTTGCTGCCCCCTTCCTACTCCGGGAGGTGTGGATTGCCCATGTGCCATTGCCAGAGGCTGGAGCCGTGGCGGAGGTGGGTGGCAGCGAACTCGGGCGGGCCCGGGCTCTACCTTTGGCAGGCAGGAAATACACCAGCACGGCCACGGAGGAGATGAGCACGCAGGGCACTATGATGTTGATGACGTAGAAGAGTGGTTTCCTCTGGATGATCAGGTAGAAGACGACCTGCTGGTAACCCAAGTCGTCCGGGGTGAAGCGCTCGGCGTTCACGATCTTCTTGGCCGGCCGGTGCTTGATCGCCCACTCCCCGTTCTCTGCGGGGAAGAAGACGCGGCGTGGCTATGGAAACCACCCAGGTCCTGGCACCCGAGTCCCCTTGGGAGCAGCCTGAGCCACCCTTGGGGGCCAGGAGCTTGTCCAGCGACCCCTGCTGGCGGATGCCCAGAACTGCCTCTTGCCCACATTACAGCCGCGGGCGTGTGTGTGTTACTCTTATCGGGGCCCTTCAGGAGCAGGAGGATAGATCGGCAGGGGAATCCCGCTCCCTGGCGTGGGGACCTGGGTGCAGGCGGGACATCGACCTGCCAGTTCTCCCCAGGCGGTTGCGGGCGTCTTTGGAAACAGCAGGGGCGGGCGGGCTGAGGCCTGTGCTGCGAGTCTGTTCCTGTTTGCCGCCCAGGCCCGCCGGCATGACTGACAGGACCAGCTGAGCAACTATTGACATTTCTGTCTGTGTGCGGGGAGCCCATTCACCCTGCCCCTGCTGCCGCCACGTCTCTAGGGGGACAGAGGGAGCCTGAGATAATGGCCCCTAGATACGGGGGGAGAGAAACCCTTTGCTGGGGGCTTCCCACATTGGAACAGCTAAAGATCCAGGAAAGTGGGTGGGAGAAGATTTACCACCGTGCATGGGAGCCCTGCAATGTTCTCTGTCACGGCGGGACAAATGCAGCCACCATTTTGCAGGGGCTGGCTCCCAGGGGCCCAAGTCTGCTCGGAGGCAAAGCGTCGCCAGCTCCCATGGAGCCTAGTCAGTGCAGGAGGTTGGATGGAGGCTTGGTCACTCTCCCAACTGACTCCTGGCTGCGGGGGGAAATCACGCGTGATGTCTCACTCAGGCTTGTTTTCCTGTTGGCTGCAGGAGCGATAGATTTCATTTTTTTACCAATCTAGATATCTGGTTCGGCCCAGTGATGAAAGAACAAATCTCGCCTCCCAAAAAGCATTTTGTTCCTCCAAGATGCAATTAAAAGATGATGGAAAACATCCCTATCTGCCCGTGACAGCTCCATTCCCCGCATCAATCCATTCCCGGTACCAGTTTGCGATTTGCAGGGGTTAGAAAAACTCTCTCTGAGTGTGACTATTGACTTAAGTGCCCGTGTCATGGTGGCTGCTGCTAATAACCTGCTGTGCGGGGGATACCTGCTGGGTGTGCAGAGGACACCACCTCCTGTTCCAAATCCTGGCTACAAAAACTGAACGGGAAACCTGCTCCAGCCAATAGGGAAGGACCCAGGACAGTGCAACCAGCCCTGGAAATTCCCAGTGCTCAGGGCCCCCGTGCGTCTCCGGTGGCTCTGCTCTCTGGGATTTGTGTGGTGGTGGTGCCCACACCCTGAGCAACTTTCCTGAGTGCTCCCCGACAGGAGGTGGGCCTTTATCCTGAGTGCACACACGCTGCATTGCCCGAACATGATTCAAGTGGCAACATCCCACACTCAGAAGTGACAGCATGAAAGCCGCCTGTGCGCCCTCCCTGCCTCGTTCATGGCACACCTGCCAACATCTGTACCAAGGGGGCCGGCAGACAACAGCCTCTGTCAGCCCGCACCCCGGGGTCAGCCCCAGGGCAGGTCCATCCCAGGCATGGAACGAGGCCGGGGCCCTGTGGAAAACAGGACGAGCCCATGGAATTAACGGCCATCGTCCGGCAGTCCCGCGAGAAGGCTGAATTCAGCTTGCCCGGGAGACCTTCGGTCTGGCCTTTCGCTTAGGAACTTGGGTACTTGCCGGCGTAACCTCAGCCATGTTCTTTTAATGGACAGTTTGGGGGGGGCGTTTCCTAGGGCACTGAAAAAGTAAACAGGATATCCACAGGGTCGGGGAATGTCCCCAGCCGCCACCACTGGCCTCTGAGCTAAGAAAGTAATGGAGACCATCTTCCAGGTGGACTGACCTCTGCCAGGAGCTTTCACAGGCAGTAGAGGAGTGAGGATCAGGGGCTTTGTTCTAGGCTCTGGAGGGCAGTGTGCTCTGGTGGACTCTTCTGGCTGGTCCCCCCAGATTTCAGCCCTTCCCCTCCCACCTGGGCTTGGCCCAGACCTGACTCTGCCCCATCCCTCAGCCCAGCCTCCTTGCTCGGCCCCCTTCCAAGCTCATCAGCTGAGTCCCACTCTCCCCCACCGCACCCTCGTCTCCTCGCCCGACGAGTCCCAGCCTCCCCCCGACGCCCCCCAGCCCCAGTCTCCTTGCCCAGCCAGGCACAATTTCTCCCCACTTGTCCCAGTCTCACTAGCCTGCTTCCCCTAGGTCGCTCCTTCCCCTGCCCCCACCTCCCCCCGTCTGCCTTTTGCCCCCTCGGCATTTGAATCAGATGATATTCCCCTCCACACTGCTGGGGCGTTTGCAGCAGGATGGGCTCCCTGCTGTAAGCGCCCGTGCCCAGCCGGCAGCAGCCATTGCAGGCAAAGTCAGGTGTCAACCCCCAGTGCAGCACGCTCAGTGGAGAGGGGACAGAGCATGCTCAGTGAGGACAGACTCTTTGGAGATTTTAGCTGCTAGGCTCTACTGAGCAGGTGCCAAGTGAGATTTTTCAGAGGGATTCGGAACATGGCACAGGGCGGGGGAGGAGGAGCTGTCTATGGCGGGGATGTAAGCGTAGCCAGGTTTGGGTGCATTTTCACTAGGATGGCAAAAGGTACATCCCCACCACAAACACCTCCTCCTCCTCCCCCCGGCCCCGTGCCACGTTCCGAATCCCTGCTCCAAAGCGTGGGGGCACTGCAGATGTTCAAGGGAAAGATCCCTGGAATTTTTTAATACGAGCACAACAAGATATTTGTCCCCGGCCTCGGTCTTGGACCCGGCTGAGCCGCTTCAGCTGATATTTTCCCAAACAATTCAGCCCGAGGCAGATGCCAGGCATGGAGAATTTCAGCCAAATGGTTAAAGTTTGGCAAAGATTTTAAGCAACTGAAAATGAGGTCTCATAACCTTAATACCAGGCCATGCTACCAGTCCCACCTATCAGTCAGTTAAATGGAAGTTTCTTTACAAATGCCTCCATCTCACACTGGACTGGCTGGAGGGACCGGTTGGGTAGCTGGGATCCGGCTGCGCTTTGCTACATATCTGGGCCATGCTGAGCCACCGTGCCAGTGACTCGGCTCCTCCTGACTAGTGATGGCACCACCCTTTCTGGCACTGGCATTTCCTCCAGTTGCCAACAGCGGAAAGATTTCCAGAGCCACAACTTGTAGGCTTGCCCCACTGGGCCAGGGAAGGCCCCCGGGGAGAGATGGAGGCAGCAGGTCATTACCTGTGAAAGCTTCGGGATCGATGACAATCCACTCAATGGTCTGCCCATCTTCCTCTGTCAGCAGCAGGTTAATTTCATTGGCGCTGTAGGTCTGGGACCTGTGTGGCAGGGGTAGAGGAGGCCCTGGCTGAGACTGGCTGGCTAGAGGACACGCTCAGACAATCAGAAATGCTGAGATCCAGCCGGCCAGCGGCTGCTTCAGCCGCTCCTGGGATCGGCACCACAGCCAGACGTATGGAGGGCCGCAGAACTGGCTTTTCTTTCCTTTGAAACAAGGCAGCATCTGACGTCCTATGGCTCCGGCACCTCCCCAGCTTGGGGTCAAGCCCAGCTCTGACCCAGACCCATCCCACGTAGCGCCACTGCAGCCACCAGCCTTGCCTGGATCCAGCCAGCTGGGGGAAGAGTTTTCATGTAGGCCCCAATCCTGCAATTCAACCCACCCGGCTGGTCGCTCGCCTGGGGCGGGGCCCTTCCCAAGTCTGACTTCAGGGGCGGGACATGGGGTATTAGCTTTCCAGGCCGAGGACTCCGTCTGTCTCTGCAGTATGGGGCCTCAGGCACATCACTGGGGCCAGGTCCCATCTTGATAACCGGGAGCCGGCTTTTATCGTCCACGGCCTTTCAGCGACGCGCGGGGGGAGCTCCCGTCCTGCTGTCGGTCGGCACTGGCCGACGCTGGGGAGGGGACCCTGCATCACTAACTTGGACGCACTCAGAATTTAGTAACCGCCACGGAAATCAGATCCGGTCACACGTTGTAGCCACAGACTGATCAGAGAGGAACAACAGTCGGACGAGCCTCCAGGGGCCCGATCCTGCATCCTCACCACCCACCTGGGATCTGGGCTCATACGATGGGAGAATTTGTGGGGAGGGGGAGGAGGAGTTGATCGCAGACATTTCACTCTCCCTGGGCTAACTCGGCCTGTCGTGAGAGGGGATGGAGACATCTGACAAAGCACCCACAAGGTTCTCTTGGGCTCAGGGCAAGGGCTGGAATGGGGCCCTGGGTTTCTTTGGCTTGCATGCCTTTGTCACTAGCTCGGCAACCTACGAGGCTTGTGCCATGGTAACCAGCCTGGCGGCTGCCACGGAGTTGAGTGCGACCAGCCTCTGGCTAAGGCGGAGGGAGGTGCAGAGGGTCACAGCTGTGCGTGATACAATGGGCCCTTTGCTGGTGATCTGGGCCAACTGCCGCCTGAGAGAAGGCGGGAGAGCTGCTTGCCCGGCAGGAGAGCTGCATGCGTGCCCCAGGCTCTGCCCCCTGCCCTCCCATCTGAGGGGCAGCCCTGCCCCTTCCCGAGCAGCCGCGCTCACTGGAACACCATGGAGCAGTTCTGCCAGTCGAAGGGGAAGTAGGTGACGAAGATGGCACAGGAGGTGCGGTAGATGGCGGGCGGCATCCACAGGAGGCAGCCATTGGAGTCCAGGAGCGTGTTGCAGTACAGGGTGATCTCAAACACCCCGTCGATGCTGTGGGCAGGAGAGGGGCAGGTCAGGCCAGCCGGGCGCCCCCTCCCGACTGCTTGGAGCTCATGCTGTGAGCTGGCCACTGCCCACAGGCTGGAACTGTCCCAGGGCCACAGAGAAGTCCCCAGCAAAGCAGAGGCGATCCCAAAATTCCCCCAGACACCCAGCCAGTACCTTACTATGGGCTCCAACCACCCAAGAGCACCCTACCAGCTGCGAGACAGTATGTGATTGGGGGGGGAAGGGCGCATCACCACTGCCCTCTGTTGGATGGAATCGGAACTGCCTATTGGCTGCAACTCACAGGAGATAAAAGCCTACTACTGCTGCCTCTAATAGAGACCTTCCCTTTAGCCCACCTGGTATGGCCCTGTGCTGGTGGAGCAGAGCATGTCGGGTTCTGTCTGCAGTCCTGGCTGTGTGAGACTTAGCTGCTGACTGTGATGTCTCTGGGTGGGTAGCCACAGACCCGGCCCCTGCCGGGAATGGAGCCTGCCAAGTGCCCTGGCAGAGGGAGGGCTGGACAAGGTCAGTTTCTACTGCGGGGGTCCTCACCAGTTCCCGCTGCCCCCCTGCCCTGGGCCCTGCAGCTGCTCACTTGTTCTCCAGGACGATGTCCGGCAGCCACACCTCGGTGGAGGGCACCCTCAGTATCTGGATGTTGTCATATTCGTCAGGATCCCACTGCAGCCGATAATCGCACCATTTCTGGAACAGAGGGAAAGGGTCTGAGCAATGCAGGGTCTGTCACTTGTCATAGAATGAGCATCTCTGGCCACCCTGTGACCGCCCCCAGTACCACACCGCCCTGGGGCGTGGTCTGCAGGAACCCGGCATGCTCTGGCCATGAGCTGGGACCTGGTAAGGTTTCTCTGTGACCTGTTCTGGGAGCCGTGGTGGGAAGTGAACCCTCTGGCCTGTGCTCTGTGCCAAGGGCTTTGCCCAGGCCACTGAGCTCAGTGCCAAAGTGGAGTCTGGCTATGGAACAAGCCCTGAACAATTCCCATTCTCCTGGCTCCAGATTGTGAATCTTTGACCCCAGCCATGTCTGCCTTCAGGCCTGGAGGGGACTGCGACCCGCCTTAGCCCTTGGGCTGCAGGTGCATCGGTGTGCTGGGCGTTGGAGGGCTGCTGGAGCTTATCGGGAGATGGGGGCATTAGCTGATCTCTGCCTGCTGCATGCTGGCCGGCCCGTAGCTGGTGGGCACCCCTGGGCACCTTACCATCTCAATCCAGATGTTGGTGGTAAGGGTCTCTTCCCGCTCGTTCTGGAACCCAGAAAGGAGAGAGGGATTGTGGGATTGCTGCCACGCCGCCCTGCCCTCTCCCGCCACAGCTGGGTGGCCCTGCTGCAGCTCCAGTGGGGCTGCACAGTGCGTGCCAGCTACTGGGCGTTCAGGCAATGCCCTTCTCATGGGGCTCCGGTGCATGGAGCCTTGAGGAATTACCTCCCAGGGTGCAGCAGGGTGTGGGGTGTTCCAGGGGTGCCCTGCGTCCCATGAACTCAGCCCCCCCGCTTCTTCCCCCGGGAAGCCAGCAGCGGCCACAGAGCCACCGAGGCAAGGCCAGGCCATGCCCTCACTGCAACTGTGTTGCTACTAGGAACCCTGTCTCTAATGCATTCACTGCCCCGTGCCCTCCTCAGGAAACCCCCAGCCCCATCACTACCCAGTGCCCCTATCCGGCGCCCCCCAGCTCAATCACCACCCCATGCCCACCTCCCCAATCTCCCTCTTCCTTCTCTCCCTCCCCCAGCACAGTGATTCTCCTCAGGGACCATTACCAAGGGTGGCTCGGACAGAGTGTCCTGCAGCCAGTCCCATGGGCATCTGCCCTGGCACGGACTCCCCATTCTGACGGCAGGGGTAGTGTGAGGGATGCCCAGGCAGGACTGGCTGTCCCTGGTCAGGGCTGGGTGCTGGGTGCCTTTGGGAGGAGACGAGGCAGGGATGTTCCTGGCATCAGTGCCTCCTGCCTCTCATTCCCTCAGGTCTCTGTCCCCCATGCCAGGCCTAACAGAGGAGCAGCCATCCTTGCCCCCCCCCAGGAGAAGCAGCCTCCTCCCAGTTTTGGGTCAGGGGCTGGGAGCAAGGAGAAAGGCAGGAAAGGGCCAAGCTCAGCAGCATAAGTGAAACCAGCTGGCTTTTAACCCTCTCCTGCCTAGTGATGCGCCATGTCCCTCCAGTGTCGCTTGGCAGCCGGCTGGTGGGGACTGGCAAGGAACTTGGGCGGGAGTGGGGCTCTGCTTACCAGTGAGATGAGGTTGGTGAGGGTCAGCTTCAGCGTGACGTTAATGATGTCGCCCTCCCCCTGGGCCGGGCGCAGGTTGCGGTTGTAATTGGTCATCAGGTCATTGAGCAGTTTCTCCTCCTGGTTCCGGCAGAGCACGGCTGAAAGCAGGGCACAGCCAGGCCCTGAGGGAAGCAGGCACCACGCCACCCCCACCCAGCGGCCATGCCAAGGCCGAGCGGTTCCGTCGAGAACTGGTCACGAGCGGCCCCTCTGGATGGTGCCAGGTGCCTGCCCTGGCGACCTGAGGGCACAGGGCGAGTCCAGCATGGGCAGCAGCAAGGCAAGCTCCCTCTCGACCCCTCCACCTGTCTACCCCAGCCTCACCCCTTTGAGAGGGCGCTCAGTGTTTGTGGCCTCTCCAGTGAGACCCGAAGCGGGCAGCTGTATTGTCAGTGCCCATGGAGCACACGGGGCTGCCCAGCTTTGTGCTGGGCGCCAGGACCCGTCAAACAGGATTCACACGGGACGGGGGCCTCTTTCAGCCTTCACTCACCTGCGTGGGCTTTGAACTGACCACAGGCAAAAGTGTAACAAGCGTCTGGAGCGGGCGACGGAGCCGCTGGAGGGTTGGCCACCGAGAAGATAAAAGCTTACTGTTGCTTCGCAGTAATGGAGGGACTTCTTGAACATGAGAGGCAGAGCTCTATGCTTCAGAGCCAGTGAGCCTGGGATCAGACCCTGCCAATGCCCTGCAGGAGGCTGCCCAGAGCTCGGGGGCTGGCAGCCTGAGGATGTCACAAGTAACAGCAGTATCCCATTTCTCTCTGGGGTGAGGGCCGCAGGCGTCCCTCTCGCCAAACTTTCTGAGCTGGCCCCAACTCTGGGCCCCCAGAAGGCATAAACGTGGCTTGAACTCAACAGGCAACGTGTTGAACCCAGCTTAACTGTGGTCTAACAATGGTGTCCTGCAGCCTGTCAGCTCTGGCCCGGGATCAATCCCCCTCGGCTGCCCGGATCCTTAGCTCATTAGCTGGGGCTTTACAAATCCCCTGCTTTATTAAATTATTAATGGCCAGACCCGCCAAGCGCATCTGAATGAAATGCCTCTGGGGAGAAACATAACGGGCTAACGAATTACCTTCATTAGCAAAACTGCTGCTGCTGCTTCCTGGAAAGCCTCAGGGCCAGAGGACAGAGGGAGACTTGGAGATCGCGTTGGGGGTTAGCGCTGGCACCTGGCCAGCATCACTGTATGTGGCTGTGTGTGTCCCACACTTGTGGGTGGGGGTCTGCGTGTGCCCCACACACGTGTGTGCACGTCTCTGGTTTCCCTGGGCTCGAAGCCTGTGCTAACAGGCATAAGCAGCAGCTGCCCCGCTGTAGCAATAGCGCCTGCCAAGAATTGTTTTGTGGCCTCCGTCGTTCACCTTCTCAAAGCAGAAGGAGCCCAGTTCAGTCCCCTCTTCGTCCCAGGTGTGAAATGGACGAGGGTGGGTGCAGGGCAGCCCAGAGAGGGGGGCAAGTGGGGCAATTTGCTCCAGGCCACGGGCTCCACAGGGGCCCCGTGAGCCCTGGCCCAGCAGTGGTCCAGGTCTTAGGTGGCATTTCGGCGGCGGGGGCCTTTCAGTGTTGCCAAAGACGTGGAGCGACTGAAGGGCCCCCGCTGTCAAAATGCCACTGAAGACCCGGACTGCTGCTGGGTGAGTACAAGTGCCATAGCTCCCCTGCTTTGCCCCAGGCCCCCTGAATCCTCCGGTCGGCCCTGGGTGGGTGGACCACGACCAACAGGCATGTGAAATGGACAAGGGTGGGTGCCCCACGACCGGCAGTGGGAAATGGACGAGGGTGGGTGCCCCATGACCATCATTGTGAAGCGGATAAGGGTGGGTGCCCCAGGACTGGCAGTGTGAAGTGGACGAGGGTGGGTGCCCCATGCAAGTGGAGCGGTGGGAGATGGTAGCAGTGTAACATCCCAGCACAGCGAGCACGGTTCTGGCGGGCGTGTTACGGTGCAGGACCACCCACAGCCGTTCAGGGCTGGGAGTGGGTACAGGGCGCTGGCGCTGCAGGGGCTGGGGTGAGGGCTGCTGATGCTCACAGCAGAGCCCCTGGCAGGCAGGGTGTGGAAGGGGCCACTCTCCGGGCAGAGATACTGGTATTGGGAGTCCCAGTCAGGAGCGGGGCCCTGCTGTGCTAGGCGCTGTACGCACACATAATGACTAGGCCAGCCTGCCGGGGGCTGTGCAGAATGGCACGTTGCCCTGCGCCAGCCAGCAGGACAAGGAGGCTGCTGCTGCACCCCAAGCCCTGAAGGAAGAGATGGAGAGTGAACAGAGCAAGAGGGGAGGCTACTCCCTGCTCCTCGCCCCAGCCCTGGGATGGAGAGGGGTGGGCGTGGTCTCTTGAGCTGCCCTGATTCCCTGCTGCTGAGCCCAGAACAGAGCTATCCACGCTCGCAGCCTAGGTTTAGCTGCCACCTCCCCAGCACCATACCCGGCTGCCCCTCGCCCCGTCCGCAGGCCGGGCACGGCTTACCTGTGAGGGAGCCGAGGGTTGCGAGCAGAGCCAGGCAGCGCATGGTTGTGGCAGCCTCCCTCCCAGCACGGTGGCGGCTGTGTGCTCAGCAAGCTCTGGAGGTTTATTTTGGGCCGTGGTCAGCCCCCCTGCACCCCTCCTCTCCCCGAGTGCGTCGTGCCTGCAGTCCAGCTGTCCGGCCAGCATTGTCAGCTGTTCCCCAGCGGATGGCCAAGTGCCTCTGAAACAACAATGGGGGAGGGAGCAACTCACCCTGGCAGCCACCTACTGGGGGACACACGGACCACCCCACTCCCCGCCCCGTGCTGAATTGGCAATATTTGTATGAGCCATGTGTGTGCCTCAGTTTCCCTGTGTGCTCTGTACTGCTGTGCCCTGATGCGGCGTTTGACTCCTGCGGCTGCGTGATTGGAGGCCAGACTCCTTAGCCCAGGCTGAACAGACCGGAGGAGGCAGAAGAGACAAAGGGAACTGGGACATTACGGCCAGCATAGCCTGGGCACATGAATGCTGCATGGCTGGAGCCAGAGCCAGAGCAGCCCGGTGCGAACAGGCTGTTCTCAAGGTCTGAGCTGGGAAGAGAGGGCCAGAGAGAAGCAGGGCCAGCCGGGGCCCAGCAGGACCTCTGGCTCCCGCTTGCCTTTCCCATGCCGAGCTGCTGACTGCCGGAGACCAGATGCCAGCTAACTCAGAAGGGCTGCCCAGTGTTGCCGCAAATATTCCCAGACGAGCTGCTCCCTGTAGGGGTAAAGAGCGTTGGAACCGGCCTCCACCTCAGTCGGACCCGTTGGTCAGCGCTCACAGCAGGGAACAGACGCTCTGGAGCCTGAAGGCCCAAGTCCAAAGGCTTGGAGGCCACGTGGAAAAGAGAAGCCCCAGGAGCCTGGATGTGCCTGGGGCATAGCACAGACCCTGGGAATCCATGACACTCCCCTAGCCTGGAGCTGGGCCCCACACAGGATCAGGACCCAGGCCAAGCCACGGTTCCACAGGGCCGGGTTATGGCTGAGGTGGGAAAGGCAACATGGGAGGCTGATGCTGCCCCATCAGGACCAGAGAGTCCAGGCCGTCCCGGAGGAGCCTGCCAGCCCAGAGCTTCTGCTTTGGTGGTTAGAGCTGGGGACCAGGACGCTGGAGAGCTGTTGTGGGAGCTTGGGCTAATCACTACCCATCATGGTCCTGAGTTTCTCCAGCTCCAGACTGAGGATGATCTTTCCCTCCACACCTTTCGTGCCTGTCAAGTTCTTTGAGATCCCCTAAGAGAAGGCGCCAGAGGAAGGCAGGGTTGTCCCAGTGGGGTACATGACCCCTTAGCCCACAGCTCGGGTGCTACCGACCTTACCCAGTCTTGCATGGCTTTGTCCCCAGCGGCTGTCCCCTCCCTGGCCGGGTGTGACACACGGACACCTGCCCCCCCCTCACTGGGGTGGGGGTCTCACACACCCCTCGTGTCATGGATTGATAGGGACTCAGCTATGCCCTGGCCTGTGTGCCAGCTCCCCCCAATCTGCGGGCCACACGGCTCCCCAAGGCTTCAATGACTCCAAATGCTGCCCCTCTGGGCTCCAGCGATCCCTGTGCCTCACTGAGATCAGACTCCCGAGAGAGCAGCCATACAGGGACGCAGGGCAGCCCTTCCAACAGGAGGGAGCAGAGAGAAAGTAATTTGGTTAGCAAGGGAAAGTCCGGAGCAGTATGAGCGATGGCGTCCCCAGGCCCTGATCCTCAAGGGGCCATCTTCACTCTCGCTGCCCCTGTCTGTGCGTGGTCCCAGCAGCAACCTGCCTCGCTCTTCGCTCGGCCTTCCCGCGGTGCTGAAGGAAGCCGCCTGCTCTCGACTGCTCCAGTCAGAGTCGCTGGGGCTCTGGATCCGCCACTCGCACATGCTGGCTCTGTTCAGACAGCGCCGCCGAGGGGCCCCGTGACGTTCTGCCAGACCTCGTTCCCATTCCGGGTGTGATGGTACCAAGCGCATAGGGAAACTGAGGCACACATCTGGCTCATAAAGATATTACCGGAATGCCCACCTTCCTCACACCCGGCATCTGGGGCATGGAACCAGCTGCCATGGGGAAATCATGCCAGGGTTTCACTCCCCCATTCCACCCTGCTGCGGGAATGCTAACCACACAAAGGACCTGAGGCCAAATGCGAAGGCCCCATGGCCAGCATGCTGGAGTCACACTGGCCGTGTGTCGTCCTGGGTAATGCCCATGGTGCTCCCCCTGCCTGGGCAGTGTGCAGCATGGGGGTGCTGGTTTCATGAGTGTCTTTTAAGGGCCGCTGACTCTGCTGAGTGGCCCCCCAGGGTGGGTCCACTCAGCTTCCAAGCTGCTCATGTCACGGTGGCCTCCTCATCCCCCATGGGCCAAATGCTGCCCTTGCCATCCCGCCGCCCATGGAGAAGGTTGGCATAGCCTGGGCCCTGCAGCTGGCTCTGCATTGGCAGCTCAGTCGCTGCAGTGCCGGCCGGGGAAATGGATCGGGCCCTGCAGGTGACATGGGGTCCGATCCCAGTTTCCCACCGCTCGGGGCACTCGACACTGCCTGGAGCTTATGCCAAGTGTTTGATCCAGCAGCTGCTGGGTTAACTAGCTCTTGTCTGCAAGAGGCTGAGATGCAGCCCAGCCTGGCTGCTTGTACCAGGTGAGAGGTTGCAACTGATGTTCTAGCCGGCACCTGTGTATCAGGCTGAGGAGAGGCCTCCTCCCGCCCCCAGCAGTACGGGACCATGTCTCCTGGACCAGGCCTAGGGGGAGACTCCTCTTCAGGGCTGGGGGTGCGGGGGGCTGGGCTGGCGTCTGAGGGATGAGCACCAGCCCCAGCTGTCCTGTGACCAGCCTGCCTGGGGGTCACATACCAGGCTTGCCTGAGCCCTCTGTGTGGGCGACGTGAGCAGCATCAGCTGTCCTGAGACGCAGGATTCCCAGCATTTCCTGTCTGACTCTCCCCCCCAACCCTGGCCAGCCCGCTTCCCCTGGCCTGCCCCCCCACTTCACCTGCTGCTGCCTCAGCCCCCAGCCTCCCTCCGCCACAATATCCTCCCATTCACATAGGGCCTTTCTCCCTCCCCCTGCACTGGTCCCCCTTCCTCAGCAGCTGCCTGACCCTTTCCAACCTTGTTCCTGCTGCGGACTGGCCCCCTCTTCAGCTAGGGCCTGTCCCCTCCCAGCCACACACTGCCCCCCCGCTTCCACCTGACGCACTGGCCTCACTCCCCTGCCTGCTGTGGAGCCTGAGTTAACAAGACCCATAGGCAGGCTCCCCGGCGCTCCCCATTGCAGGACCCAGTGCCCCATGCCTGCCCCACGCCAGTGGGCAAATGAGGTCAGGGCTGGGCCTGAGGCTGGGATCTAGGGGGCCAAGGGGTTCACCAGCCAGGTGGTGCACAGGGCCCTGGGGAGAGGGCATCGACCCCGCTAGCTTAGTGCTCAGGGCCCCGGGAGGGGCTCTGCTCAGGGGCCTTGGGAGGATGGTGCAGGGGCTGTGAGAGGCTGGGCGCTGCTTGGGGAGGGGGGCTGTGACGTTATTGATATAATCTGGGACCATATAGAACATGGTTGCAACCAAGGTCCTGTAATGGTACCAAATCTTATGTAAAAGGGGGTCAGATCTGGTGTCTTAGACCAGGTTATGGGTTGCTGGTTATGATTATGCTGTCTGTGTATGTATCATCTTGTAGTTGAAGTTATGAGCATTGGCTCTATACTGTCTGCATTTGCAGTATCGTAGCCAATGAGGTTAATCCGAGGCGTGATTATTGCTATTTGTAAACTTATGCTCTGCTTCTGGGAAACATCCCAGACAAGTTGGTGTTAGTTCTGCCTAGCCTGCTTGATGGCCCATTAAGGACCATCAGCTATAAAACTGACCCATTGAGAGAAGGCAGATACGCCTTGTAACTCAGCAAAGTATGCAGGGACCTGCCCATGTGACTTCAGACTCCATTTTGCTATAATTTCCAAGTAAGGAACAGAGAGGGTTCTTACACAGAAAAGCCTATAAAAAGGTGATGCCTCATCTCCATTTGTCTTCAGTCCTGCTTCTTACCTCTGGAGGGACTTTGCTACAAACTGAAGCTCTGAACAAAGGACTGATGACCATCCCAGCTGGGGCTGTTCCAGAGACTTGATTTGAACTGCAGTTTATTCACCACTGCTACAAGCTTGAACCAAGAACTTTTGCCATTACTGTATGTAATTGATTCCATTTAACCATTCTAGATCTAATCTATGTCTTTTCCTTTGATGAATAACCTTTAGATTTTAGATTCTAAAGGTTGGTATCACAGAGTCCCCAGTGATGCTCTGGAACTGCTCCCCACAAAGCCAGTCAGGACTTTGGGGAGCCTCCTCTCCTTGCAGCAGACTGTATGTAGGGCAAGAAGCTCACGTCTTCACCTCCTGGGTATCTCCTTGGAGCATTCAGCATCCTCTACCCTCCGTGTGCTTCCACAGCAAGTCTGCCAGGTGGGTCCTGGGAAGCCACAGGGTCCTGCACCCCCACAGCACAGTCAGACATGACTCTTAGCCAACCAGTAAAACAGAGGTTTATTGGATGACAGGAACAGGGTCTAAAACAGAGCTTGTAGATATAGTGAACCGGACCCCTCGCTGGGTCCATTCTGGGGGCAGTGAGCCAGACCCCACATCGCACTTCACTCCTCGTCCCCAGGCAGCTCCAGACTAACAACCCCTCCAGCCCTCCTCTGCCTCAGCCCTTCCCGGCCAGGAGGCCACCTGATCTCTTTGTCTCCACACCTTCAGCTGGCACTTTTGCAGGGAGGGGCCCAGCCCATCAGTTGTTAGGAGACAGAGTGCAGGCATTTAGTGCACTGGCCCTTTGCTCTGCAGATACTTAAGAACTGCCTAGGGGACACTGAGGCATCAACACAGTATTCAGAGAAACACATTAAGAACATTCCATTCATCACAGTTGGCAACAGCGTGATTTGTGGTAAGATCTGATTTGTATCGGCGATCTCCAACGGTGCTGAAGCTTCGACCTGCACGGCGAGAGGGTGAGCGCTTGCCTATGCGGATGACCTGGTCTGATCGCGGACGACCCGAGAGGCTCCAGGTATGCTCAACACATCGGAAGAGCCGCTGACTGGACGGGTCTCCGCTTCAATGCCAAAAGTGCGCGTCCCTCCACGTCGATGGGAGCAAAGAGACTCAGTGCTGGCGACGGAGCTCCAGATCCAGGCGAGCCCGTCGTCCCTTGGCCGAGGGGCAGGCGTACCACACCTCAGCACGCCGACGGCGTCGCGTCCGCAGACCCCGAGGACACCATCCGGGAGATCCTGCAGACGCTGCAAGATTGACGCATCGCTGCTGGCCCCATGGCAAAAGATCAACGCCCTCAACACTTTCCTGATCCCCCGCATCGCCTTTGTCTTGAGAGGTTCCGCGTGGCAAAGGTGCCCCTCAACAAGGCGGACACACCATCCGGCAGCTGGTCAAAAGTGGCTGTCCCTGCCCAGACAGCCAGCAACGAGCTCGTATACATTGCTCACAGGCACGGTGGGCCAACGTCCCCGCATGGGAGACCTGTGACATTGCAGTCATCAGCACGCCTTCCGCCTCCTGACATGCCCGAGACCACAGTAAAGAGCGTCGCGGCAACCGCCGCACACTGCACCGAGAGAGCGAATCGCAGGCTCCCTCCGGCCAGGATGTAGCCACTTTCCTGAGCGCTCCTCCCTGGACGCCGAATTCGGCCGGGAGTGGACATCGCCTCGCTGTGGTCCCGCGCCCGCAACGCCACGCGCCGGCTAGGGAAGCGTCTGGGCTGCCGTGGGTATGGAGCGAGGACGGCAGGAGCTGGGAGTTTCTGGTGCCCGCAGATCGAGCCGGAGGGCAGCATCACCGTCAGCCCCGGAGCCAGAGGCGTGCTAGAGAAGTCCCTGAAGGCCGCCGTCCACGCGCTCTACGTGGACACCTGCGGAAAACCCGACCAGACGCAAGGCCTTGAGGTGACCACAAGTGGGACTCCAGACCACTCCTCCCGCGGGCAGCTTCACCCGCTTCGCCGACTGCGGTTCATACACCGCGCCCGACTAAACTGCGTCCCGCTCTATGGGCCATCCGTCACGGGAACCAGGACAAAGCGCTGCAGGAAGTGCAGGTACACCCTGGAGACCCTGCCCACGTCCTGTGCGACTGCAGCCCACCAGAGCCTGGCGCTGCGCCACGCCGTCCAGGACCCGCTAGTGAAGGCCATCGCCCCACACTCGCTGAGATTGCAGTCAACGCACCATCCCTGGCACAGCAGCCCGCTGTGCCAGATATCGTCATCACCGGACACGGAGCGGAAAAAAAGATCATCCTCGTACGACGTGACAATCCATTCGAGACAGGAACGGCCGGCATTCCGGCGAAGCCCAGCCCGTACTCACGGACAAATATGCCCCCTTCACTGACACTTGCGGGCAAAGGCTACGAGGTTTACACTGACGCCCTGAATCGTCGGGGCGCTAGCGCCTGGACCTCCTGTAACGGCGTGTTACTTAGGGCCTGTGGGTGGGCCGTCGCTATGCACGACTCATTTGAGACGTTTGATGTCTCAGGACACTATCCGGTGGTCCAGGGACATCTACAACCGAACACACACCAGGCACCGCCAGTTAACTAGAGTGAGCCCGATGTGGCCTCCCGCTAACGCACCCACGGCGGGGGAGGGGAAAACCCTTACAAAACCCCCCTACAACTACATCCCCTGAGTCCTGAACCACCGATCCCTGGATTACACCTCCGTGAGGGTCACCCCTGTCCCCATTTACCCGGTCTGCCTTAGCTCTAATACATGACTAATGTGTAAACCCATTAAAGATGAAGACGATGTAACCCTCACTGCTACCCTCTAACATACTTATGACGCCACCACCGTACACCCCGCTTTGGGACAATTACAGACTGTATGTACTATATACTAACCCATAACCAAATACCAGCGTCCCCCCATACTCTGTATGTTGCCCCCGATGACTAATGACTGACACGCCAAACTCTGTGTATCATCTTTATTTAAATATTCTCTAATAAACATATTGACCTGGGTCTGGGGCTTGGTCCTTTGGGATCGAGAGAACCTTTTTCTTTTACTGGGGTGTTGGTTTTCATAACCATTCATCCCCAGGACGAGTGGGACTGGTGGGGATACTGGGAGACTGGAGTGTCTAAGGAAATTGCTTGTGTGACTTGTGGTTAGCCAGTGGGGTGAAACCAAAGTCCTCTTTGGCTGGCTGGTTTGGTTTGCCTTAGAGGTGGAAAAACCCCAGCCTGGGACTGTAACTGCCCTGTTTAAGTGATTTGTCCTAAATTGGCACCTCAGTTGGGTCCCACCAGAACGGATCGTCACAGAGGCATCCATCATTCTCCCTACCTACCCCAGGGCAGCTGGGTGGCCTCTGTGTGGAATGAGTTTGTGGGCCTCAGCCCCGTGCCTGGGCGAGTGCCAATCAGTGCTAACTGCCCCCCACCTGGGCAGTGTCAGCAGGGAGGCCATGGACTGAAAGGGCCATAGAGGCAGGGCAGGTTGGCAGGGGCTGCTGTGGGGAGCTGGCCCTGCTCCCTGGGGAGATCTCAGGCTCCAGCACTGTCCGCATGGCACCTTCCACCCGTGCCGTCTCCTCACAGGGCAGCTCAAGGCAGCCGCGCCCAGCACACGCCTGCCCCGTTGGGGTCACTACTGTGATAACGAAACAGCCCCCACTTCCCGTGGACTCCCCTTGTGCCCAGGCCACTAAGTGCGGCGAAGAGAGGCCGGCTGAGCACCAAGGTCTGGCTTGCCCGGGCGAGATGAGACAGTTTTCCCCAGGGCAAGGTGGGACTACTGGGAACACATGGCATCAGAACCCGTGAGGCCAACCCGCTGGCTGGAACTGCGACTCCCCAGGTGGCACCAAGGGGCCTGGTGCCAGAGGTGCTGTGTTTGATCCCTGCCTAGGATCCAGCGTCTATGCAGCTGCCACGGTGCCCCCCACACGTATCCACAGACCCAGGCCGGGTTGCTTCGCTCAGCTCAGGCTGCTCCCCAGCAGACAGAGGCCAGAGAAAGGTGAGACAAATGCAGGGGCTGATTTGCAAAGACAAACTCAGGTGCCCAGTGTCTGGGTAAGCTGGGAAAGGCTGAGTGCCCTGGCAGAGGGCATGGGGACATGGCATGGACAGAAGGGTACAAAGCCCAGGGAGGAAGGGGAAGGGGGCAGGGATGCAGCCGTGGGATGGGTTCAGCTGCTGGGAATCATCCCCAGGGCAGGGCTGGGAGTGTTGCCACACCCCAACGGGGGGATGGATCTGGCTGGGAATTGTCCCCCGGAAGGGCTGGGGCTCCCTCCCGTCTGAGGGAAGGACTGGCAGCCCAGGGGCTCAGAACAGCCAATAATGGAACATGCACCTGAGACTGACCCTGCCCATGATGAGCGAACCCAGAGGCTCTCGCCCCGTGGCCTGTAGCACTTGCTGGCTGGTCACATGGCACCAGCTTCACCTTCTTCCCAGATGCTCAAAACCCACTAACTTCCCGCTGGGGAGGTTACACAGATGTTATCCACCCCCTAGTGGGAAGGGAGGGAAGACAGGGCCTTGCGCGGGGTGCTGGCCAGTGGGAGGGGAGGGGAGATGGGGCAGCAGGACCTAGCGCGGGGTGCTGACCAGTGGGAGGGAAAGGGAGATGGGGCAGCAGGACCTAGCGCGGGGTGCTGACCAGTGGGAGGGAAGGGGAGATGGGGCGGCAGGGCCTAGCGCGGGGTGCTGGCCAGTGGGACGGTGTCATAAACAGATAGCTAAGGGTTAATGTTTCTTTTACCTGTAAAGAGTTAACAAAGGGAACCAAACACCTGACCAGAGGACCAATCAGGAAACAAGATTTTTAAAAGCTCAGGGAGGGAATTTTTGGGTGTGTTTCTTTTGTCTGTAACTCTGTGCTCTCTCGGCTCTGAGAGAGGAGCTCTTTACCTTCAGGTTTTCTAATCTTCTGTTTCCAAGT